>NC_044272.1:3020051-3303508 GCF_003957555.1 Calypte anna
CTGAAGCCCATGGCCTCTTGTTTCCGGGCGAAGACCCCAACCCTCCCCTGGCTCCAACCTCCTTCCAGGGAGCTGCAGAGGGTGATGAGGTCTCCCCTGAGTCTCCTCCAGACTGAGAGGAATGAATCCCAATTTTTTCCCTCTGCTTATCTCACTCTGGAGGCTGTGACTTTAACTTCCCCAACCTTCCAGGGGCTGCCAGAGGGAGCTCAGCCCCTGACTTACCTCCCCGTTGCAGAAGCAGTAGAGAAAAGCCACAAAGAAACCCTGCAGAAAGAGACAGAGATGGAAGCTGAGTCCTGAGCTGAGATTCTTTATGTATGACCCCCCCTTCCCTGACCAGGGACAGCAGCTCCACCTCCAGAGACCTGAGAGGAGTTGAAGAGCATCTCATAATGCATCTGGATCTGCCAGAGGAGCCCAGAGACTTCAGTGTAGGGCATGGCCATGAACACCACGTAATGGGACCCCAAAAAGTGGCATCAGCACCAGCGTGGACTTCAGCAGCTTCCTGAGAAGAGAAATCCCCTGAGCCTTTAGCCAGGACCTGCCAGGCAGCCCTGCAGCCCCCTCCCAATCCTGGGGAGGGTCTGGGTGCTGCAATTCCTGCTCCTCCTGCACCTGCTTTGGGCACAGCTCCTGCCCCACTTGGAGAGGGCACTGAGCAGAACCTCTGCTCCCCAGCCAGACTGAGCCACCAGAACCTCTGCCTGCCACCATCCTCCCTCCTTCCCTCCCTCCAACATCCTTTTCCCTCCCTCCTTCCAGCATCCCTTTCCCTCTCTCCAGCATCTCTTTCTCTCCCTCCCTCCTTCCCTCCCTCCAGCATCCCTTTCCCTCCCTCCAGCATCCCTTTCCCTCCCTCCAGCATCCCTTTCCCTCCCTCCTCCCTCCAGCATCCCTTTCCCTCTCTCCAGCATCTCTTTCCCTCCCTCCTCCCTCCAGCATCCCTTTCCCTCCATCCAGCATCCCTTTCCTCTGCTCTCCTTCACTCCAGGAGAAGACACCTCGGGTAAAGAAGCAGAAAATGAGGGATAGGGGGAAGGATTTATGGTTTTTGCTGCTGCTTCCAGCACTTGCCTGTACTGCTGCCTGGGGTCCGCTTCCCTGTGGTCGTCTCCAAAGCTTGGAAGCCAACACCCGGACTATGTTGAGGAAGAGGAAGAAGTTCACCTGCCAACACACACACATTTGGTTGGCTGCAGTGACCCAGGGTTGTCCCAGCTGCCTCCTGGGATGAGGACAGGGATGTGGGGTTGGCACTGAACAGAGCAGGGAGGCACCAGGACGCCCTGCACCCCCTCCCTGGGTGCTGGGGACCAACCCCAGGGACCACGAGTGACTGGTTTCTGGGTCTTTATTGTTCATTTTCCCCAAAAATAATTGAGGGATCAGCCAGAGGTTTCTTACCACGATGGCAGCCAGGATAGGGACCTGATAAATCCACTTCATGTTCCCAGCACTGAGGTCCCAGCATCTGGAGAGACCAGGGAAGAAACACCTTGGAGGAAGGAAAATTACCACCTGGTGGCTCCCTGTGCCCCCATCCTCATCCTCATCCTCCTGCCCTTCACCTCCCTGGCTGGGAGCAGTTTGTGGAGTTCCTGTAAAGCTCAGCAGCAGCCATGCCATGAGCATCCAGAACCATCATGGGGTTGCAGAGCAATTTTAATTCAGGTTTAACCTTCCTGAGAGCTCCTTGGCCACCTAAAACTCTGTTTACAGAGCCACATTCTGTGGTTTCCCTCATTTTAAAATGCTTCATTCAAACCATCCCCTTGAGCATTTCCCTTTCCACTGTTAACTGATCACCCAGCTGCCCCCCCAAGTGCAGCACAAAACCACTGCTGGACAAGATTCCTGATGACTTTATGGATGAGCCTTGCATGGGTGTTGACACCTCTTGGTCTTTTTGAAAACTTTTCACTTTTACAGTGCCCACAGATTTTTTTTTTTTTTTTTTTTTTTTGCTGGCATTTGCACCCAATCTTTCCCTCCCCCCCCAAAAGAAAAGGACACTACGTACTGTGTATCTGCCAGGGAAGCCCTGACACTGGCCCAGACAGACACAAACACAGCAGGGAGACCTGGAGAGGCAGGAACCAGGGTGAGGAGCATGGCTGAGCTCATCTTTGAGCATCATCTTTGCAGATTTGAACTGGTTCCCATGGGGTTCCCATTCCCAAATCCATTGGGCACCCAACGCTGCTCAACCACAGCTCCCAGTGGCCACAGCATTGGGGTGGGCTCCTTGCTTACCCCAGCCAATGATGATGAGGACCCAGAGGTAGTTCTTGGTAGAGAGGAAGGCCATGAAGATCAGGCTGTGCAAGTAGAGACCTTCCACCAGGATCCAGTAGTGGTTGGTGGCCAGAAAATAGAGGAAAAAAGTCACCACCACCTTGCAGCCAACCTGGAGTCAGAGAGGTTCCTTTATCAGGCTGTCTCCTGAAAACAAAACCTGATGGGCCCCACGCATGGCCCAAGTTCCTCCTCTTGCAAGGAGCTGCATCTCCTCTGGGATATTCCAGCAGCAGGCACAGATGCTCTTGGTCTTTCCCATGGGAGAGGAAACGGGATGGGTCTTTCCCAGGCTGAGGTCAGCCAGGCTGCCAGCCCCAGGGCCTCTGTGGCTCTGCTCATTCCCGTGGCACCAGGACAGGGAGAAGCTGGAGGTGGCCCTTCACCCCTCCACCCCAACCTCCTCACCCCTGAGCAGCACAACTCCCAGCAGGGAGGCTCCCAGTCTCATCCCATCCCATCTCATCCCATCCCTACTCCCCCCTCCGGTCTCATGGAGCCACTTGCCAGGTGGCTCCGTTGTCCTGCTGAGGGTCCCATTTCTGCCCTGAAGTCATCCTCCCTCATCTTTTCTGCCTCAGTGCCTGAGTAGAGCACCAGATCCTTCACAAAGATGCTCAGAGCCCGGCAGATGAAGGAGGTGAAGAGGTGGACGTGGATGTAGTTGCGGGTGCAGTGCAGACGCCTACGGAGAAAGGAGGGAGACACGGAGCATGCCTGGTACCCAACTGCTCCTCAGGCCATGGGGAGGTCCCAAAAAAGGGGAGCAAGGAGGTGTCACCCCCACCGTGGGCACAAAAGGTGTAATAGGAGGGGGGTGTCAAGGGTGGAGTGGTGGTTGTAGTCGGGGGTTTGGGGCTTTGGGAAGTGGTTTGATGTTTGGGGCTCGTTCCCATTCCCTGAGGGGAATGTGAGGGAGTGGTTCTTCCTCACCCAGGGATGGGGTTTGGGCTCCTCCTTACTTGAAGTAGGAGAGGATGCAGACAGCAACGATGAGGGAAGCCAAGGAGATGGAGTAACCAGTGGTGTACATCAGGTGCAGACGGTCAAACACCTCCTGGAAGAGAAGGGCTGAGCTCCACCACCACCCCTCTTACCCCCCCATAGCCTTCAGGGTGAGAGCACAACTTGTCTGGGTGTTCCTCTGGCTTTTGCTGCACATTTCCCTGCTCCCCATCCCTTTTTCCCAACACCTGATCCAAGGTCACCTTCTCACGCCTCCGGCGCTCGGAGGAGAAGAGCAGAGCACACTCGGTGTAGTTGGCCCAGGTCTTGTTGGTGCTGAGAGCCATGGCCCAGGTCCCAGAGGCACTGCAGTACCTGTAGGCATGACCTGGGGACAGCCAAGGGTGCTGTGACAGCAGCAGGACCCCCGGGAAGCCCAGGCAGAGGTCCCCAAGGGTGGCAGATGATCCCTAAGGTGAGGTTCCTCCCCACCCAGCTGCAAAAGTTTTTACCTTGGTGGTTGAAGTCATAGATGTAGTCAGGGCAGGGCACTGAGACCTCCTGGCTGGGAGAGCCCTTTGGCCAGCAGATAATCCCATCCCACTCAGGAAGGCAGCTGGGGTCTGGCCAAGGAGCAGAGACAAATCTCACTTTGGCTCCAACAGGGCCCCATCCAAACCTCCCAGCACCTTGCTGGAGCAGGGGGAGGGGAAGGTGCTGCCAAACCATCACCCGTGGCAGAGCAGGGGGAGCCCAGGGAGTGGGACACATCCCATCACATCCCACCTCATCCTGGAGACTCCATCCCTCTCCTTTACAGTGGGCATGGGGCAGTCTGGCTGCTGATGAGGGTGACCACAGAATCCTAGAATGGGCTGGGTTGGGAGGGACCTCAGAGATCATCAAGTCCAACCCTTGATCCACTCCCACTGCAGTTCCCAGCCCATGGCACTCAGTGCCACATCCAGGCTCTTTGGAAAGATCTCCAGACACGGAGAATCCACTACTTCCCTGGGCAGCCCATTCCAATGCCTGATCACCCTCTCCAGAAAGAAATTCTTTCTCATCTCCAACCTAAACCTCCCCTGGCACAACTTGAGACCCTGCCCTCTTGTCTTGCTGAGAGTTGCCTGGGAAAAGAGCCCAACCCCCCCTGGCTCCAACCTCCTTTCAGGGAGTTGCAGAGAGTGATGAGGTCTCCCCTGAGCCTCCTCTTCTCCAGCCTCAACACCCCCAGCTCCCTCAGCCTCTCCTCACAGGATCTGTGCTCCAGTCCCTTCCCCAGCCCAGTTGCCTCCTTTGGACCTGCTCCAGCACCTCAAGCTCCTTCCTGAGGGGCTGAGGGGCCCAGAACTGGACACAGGACTCAAGGTTCACCTAATGGCACCCAGAGCAGCCAGGAGCTCCTCAGGAGCCACGTGTCACTGTCCCCATCCTGCTCCCACTGGGAGGGGACAGCATTTCCCACAGCATTACCAGTTCCACTGGGGCAGACTGACCCGTGCCCAGGTGAAGGGAACATTACCTTTAATCTTCTCCAGTTGGGCTTTTATGTCCCTCTGACATTTCTCCTTAGCTTCCACCAGAAGATAGATCTGCTCTTCTTTTGTAAGAACATCATCAGGGTCAACCTGCCAAGGCAAAACTGAAATGAGGAACCCCCCCCACTTCCCACAGGGCTTGACCTGGACCAGCAGCATGGCTCAGGCCTCCTTTTTGTGCTCACAATTTAGAGCTGAATCCTCCCTGGGTGAGCTCAAACCGCGCCTTGTCCCCCCCATGTCCCCAGGAAGCCACCACCACCTGCTCAGTGCCAGGAGCCACCCATGGCCAGGATCCAGGAGCTGGGACTGAAGCTGCTCAGTCCCAGCAGCACCCCAAGGATGGTCCTTGAGATGCCCCAAACACTTCCAAGGCTCAGGGCAGGACCCAACCACTTCTGCTGCCACAAACCCCTCCATCCCTCCCTGCCTCCAAGCCCTGAAACCAACCAGCTAATTAACACCAAAATCACAAGGATTTTTTTTCTGGGGGGGCTGTTATGGGAACAGCATCTCCTAAAGTAGGAACCCCACTCACTGCATCAAGCAGGACGTTCCTTGGGGCAAGAAATGAGGGTGCAAGAGACAGGAGCAGACTTGCAGAGTGGACATGGGAGGTGACAAAGCTGACAAAGCCACCACACCACGGCCAGGTCCTTCCAACCCCTCCCAGGTGAATAAAGTTTGTGAATCTTTGGGGAGATTCAATCAACTTGGGAAAGAGCCCCCCCTGAAAGAGAACCCCACCTTCTTTCTGGGGTTTTTCCCTCTGGCAAGGTTGAAGCTGACCACAACATCCCCCCAGTTCCATGATCCATTGAGGAATGTTCATCATTTTTCCATGGGGGAAATCAGGGCTGTGTTGGGCTCCTGACCCAGCTCCCTTTTGCCCAACCCTCCCCAAAATGTTGGGGGTCCCCCTTGGTCACAATGAGCTGGATCTTGACATCCCTGCAGCCTCCTGGTCCCACTGCACCTGCCAAGAGCTTTTTAGGGTTTTTTTGGACCATGGAGATGCTGAGTTCAGAGTTGGGATGAGGAAACAGCTTTGGGAAGTGAAAAGGTGCTGAGACCCTGAACTTCCCTTCCCCAAAGCAGCCATCTGGGTGGGGGACTGGGCAGAAAAGGGGTCCCAGCTTTGGGATGTGTCCCCTCCCTGTGTCCCTCCAGCCTCTCCTGTGCTGCCTGTAACTCATCCCACTCCTCCTAAACCCCCCGAAGCCTCTTGGCCAAGGAATGTGGCTTGGATGTGTCCAAGAAATGGAAAAAAAAACCCCTCATCTCATCGTGGTGTCCTGGAAAGTTTGGAGCAGGAGCAGAGAGGTTCTGCCCTGCCCAGCTCCTTCCTGGCAGCTCCACAGTGCAGGACAGGGAACCAGAACCAGCTGGAAAGTTTCACCAAATTCCAAGCCAGGAGAAAACCCAGAGAGGCCCCCAGGCAGACTTACCAGAGCCCACACAGAGCTCAGGAGGCAGCAGCAGAGCAGAGCTGTCCCGATGCCTTTTCCAGGGATGGAGATTTCCATGGTCCCAGCACTCTGGGATGGAGCCCTCGGAGCAGAGGAGGTGGAAAAAGCAAAAACTTCACCTGGGCAGAGCCAAATCGGTGCTGGCTGGGGGCTGGAGAGGGTTGGTGCCTGCAGCAGGACCCAGCATCTTCTAGGCGGGGGCTGTGGTCACCTACGAGGTGAGGGGGGTGACAGGAGCCCTGGGGGGCACCTCGGGGTGAGGGTCCCTTGTCCTGGCAGTGCTAAAGGGGATGCTCACTGCTTATCAGGCTGAGGGGTTTTTTTTCCCCCCTAAACTCCCCCTCCCCTCCCCTAAACCCAAGCAGAACTTGCTGCTCTTCAGCCTCCCCGTCTCCCAGCTTTAAGCAGCTCCCGGAGCATGTGCAAACAATTCCCCTTGGGCTGGGGATGGCAGAGGTTTGTTGGTTTAGCCCGAGGTGCTAAAATTCTCTTCGTTTGAGGCAGATTCCTCTTCTCTTTTCGAAAAAAACTTCTCTCTTTGCCTTGGGGGGGGGGAGGGCCTCATTTTTCAGCTGTCACAGCATCCTCCTCTGTTACTGCCATCCCCCTTTCAGCCCCAGACTGGTCCCAAGGAGCTGAAGGACCTTGGGAAAAATAAAAAATAAATAAAAAAATAAATATAATAATAATTAAAAAATCCCAGCAGGGTGACTGTGGAGGTAAAAGAGGCAGAGGGTGCAAGGACATGGGCATCACCTCAGCACTGATGCTCCCGAGGTGGGATGAGTCTCAACCTGACATCACTTTTTAACTCTTTTCCTTCTCTCCCAAGGTTGGGAATGTTCTGGGGGGATCCCTGCTGGGACAAACACCTCGCAGCTTCCTGAAGATGAACCAGACACGGAGGGCTGGGGTGGGGGGAGGCAGAATTGGTCTCACCAGAGCTGACACCATCCCCACCAAGGTCCTTTCTGCCCCACAGAGAGGTCCCGGCGTTGTCCCCTGTGTTTTGGGCTGATCCAAGTGCCCAGCCCGAACCTGGCAGCCCCAATATTTTGTGTCCCCCATGTCCCCCTGGGCCACCCCCGTGTCCTGCTTCCCTGAGAAGCAGTGGGATGGGGCTGAAATTCAACAATCTCAGCTCCAAAACCCGAGGGATTTGGGTGGGATCTCCCCAGGGATCCTCTTCTGCCCCACGGCGGGGCAAAATCCTGCGTGGGGCAGAGCCCTGGAGCCCTCCCGGGGTTTTTCCTGACGGGGCAGCTCCTGGGGCTGCTTTGAGGAGGAAGCTTGGAATTTTTTTTGCTCCTCCAGGAGCATCAGATGAAAGGGAGCAAAGCAAATCCCATCCCGGCAGCGCTGGGCAGAGATGCGGCTGCTGCTCCCTCTGCTTCAACCCGGGGGGAGCCAAACAAACCTTTTCCCCCCTCCCTTTTCCATCATCTGTCAATCCAAGAGGGATCAGAGGCACTTTTGGGCAGCTGCCCATCTCCTCGGCCCGATTTAGCCTCAACCCGTGGGTGCTGGCACCGGCACCACAGCTCCTGAGATGCCTCTTTTTAATTTTATTTTTTGGGGGGGACAGACACGGGCACCCCAGGGGGATGGGGAGGGGGACAAGAGGTGGGATGGGAGGATTAATGTTTTCTGAAGGCTGGTTTGGGATCCTGAAGCTGCAGGGGGGTGAGGACAGAGTTAAGGTGAGGGGTTTTGGGGGGAAGGGGATGGATGCTGGAGAGAGGGAGGCAGCAACGCTCGGGGGGTGGTGGTAGGGGAAGGAATTTTGATTCCCAGTGCAGGCAAAATCTCACCCAGGCTCTGAGTTCACAGTCAGCAAGAAGAAACAGGGGTGGTTTTGTGTTGTTGGTTTGGGTTTGGGTTTTTTTTTCTTTTTTCGTTTGTTTTTCTGGTGGTTTTGTGGGTTTTATTTTTGGTTGGTTGGTTGGTTTTTTTAGGGGGGGACTAAATGTCTCTATTAGAGAGAGATCTGGGAAGTAATCATGGCAATCAGCACCCACCCACCCAGCCCCATCATGCAGCCCCCCCAGCTCCATTCCAGCTCTTGGCAGATGACAGCAGGCAGCAAATTCCCCAGCACTTCGTGGCTGCTCCCTCCTCCCCACAGCCCCTGTGACCCCACTGGTGACACCTCAGCCCCGTGGGTCAAGCAGGGACAAAGCTGGGGGGGCTCTGGGAATAGGGCTGAGCTGGGGATACTCCTGGTTCCGACCATTCCCAGCCCAGCAGCAGCTCTGGAAAAGCAGGATCAGAGCAAGGCAGCCAAGCCTTACACGGTCTCCCACAGCATCCCCCTGTAAAAGCTGTGAGCCCACAGCTCAGACAGGGACACTCTGTGCTGGGTCAGGAACCGGCTGGAACGGGCCCAGAGAGTGGTGCTGAACGGGGCTGCCTCAAAATGGCGGCTGTGGTGTCCAAAATGGCGGCCGTGGTGTCCCCCAGGGATCAGTGTTGGGCCCAGTGCTGTTCAATATCTTTATTGATGATTTAGATGAGGGGATTGAGTCCCTCATCAGCAAATTCACAGATGACACCAAGCTGGGGGGAGTGTGGATCAGCTGGAAGGCAGGAGGGCTCTGCAGAGGGACCTGGAGAGACTGGAGAGTTGGGCTGATCCCAAGGGGATGAGGTTCAACACAAGAACCCCATGGGGAGCTCCAGGCTGGGCACAGAGTGGCAGAAAGGGAGCTGGGAGTCTGGCTTGCCAGGAAGCTGAAGAGGAGGCAGCAGTGTGCCCAGGTGGCCAAGAAGGCCAATGGCATCCTGGGCTGGCTCAGGAAGAGCGTGGCCAGCAGGTCCAGGGAAGGGATTCTGCCCCTGTGCTCATCCCTGGGGAGGCCACAGCTTGAGTCCTGTGTCCAGTTCTGGGCCCCTCAGCCCCTCAGGAATTGGGAGAGGAGGGTGAAAACAGAACCAGCACCTTCCAGAGCCTGGGGGAGCCAAGAGGGAACCTCAGTGCCCACTTTGCTCACAGGTTTGGGGCTGCAGGGCTGTGAAATATCCTCAGCTGAGGAATTAATGCCTGGCTTTCCCCATTCTTTGAACCATCCCCATGGAGTCTCAGACACAAGAGATTGGGGCAAACCAGATGTTGGGGAGGAGGCCAGGGGGTGGTTCAGGGAGGACTGGGCTCCTTTGAAGGAGCAGCTCATAAATCTCTCTCTTAAAAAGGACCCTGCAGCCTTTGCCCTTGCAGGGCTGCCTGAAAACAGCCAAGCTTTTCCCCGGGGGGGGGGGGAATATGTAGGGTGGAAGGTTTCTCAGCCATCCTGTTGCTATTTTCTTACCAGGCACCTGGGGCTGTTTGAGTTTAGGTTTTCAGTGCTCATTTAGCAGGCAGCCCCCATGCAGCCCACCCAGTGCAGGTGCTGGAGGGGGAGATGTCCCCCCTCGTGTTGCACGGGGGTGGCTTTGCAGAACTGGTGACAAGGGGCAATTATCAAGTCCGGGGCCCTTCTCATTTGAGTTTTTTTCCTTTTATAGTAAGCAGCAGTTGCTCCAGCAGCTGGCCTGCCCCTCTGGGGTCAGGAAAAGGCTCCAGATATAAGGGAAGGAGCAGCCTTTGCCTTTCATCCCTCCCACTGATCGCTCCTCTGGACTCAGCCTTTGGCAAAGACCCTGGCGATGCCTCTCAAAAAACCCGACCCAAAGAAGGAAGGAGCCAAAGCATCTCCAGCCTCAGAGCCAGCCAAGGAGCCTGCTTTTGATCCCAAAAGTGTGAAGGTGAGTGAGGGATGAGGATGTCAACATCTCCCTGGGTGCCTCTCACCTGCCAGGCACAGGCGACGCTGTGAGCGACGCAAGCGGCGTCAGCCCGGCTGAGAGCCAAGGATGGGAGAGGAAAATTAGCAGATTAAAAAGAAAAAACAAACAAAAATAAATTAGCAGAAGGCTGGGAGTGATGTTACCCTGCCTGGGGGAGGGGGATGTTTCAGTCTCCCTGCTCAAGGAAACTCCTTCACCCTCACACCAGGATGCTGCCACCCACAGCTCCGGCTGCAGAGTTGAAGACCCCAAGAACCCCAAAAGCTCCTCCTGAGACACTGTGCTGGGGGCCTGGCAGCATTAAAGAAGCTTTTCTGCCACCCACTGTCTCCATCCTAAGTTATTTTGCTGTCTGCTTTGTCTCCTCCACGTGAGAGCATCTTTTATCCAAGTCTCTACAACAGGAGCCCAATTTTTCTGTGATTCCCCAGTTCCATCTTTCAGGCAGAGCTGAGGCAGGGGAGTTGGTAAGAGGAGGTTCAGCAGGGATGCTCTTCAGGCCCTTGAACCAGGGATCAAGCCTTAAAATTACATCCTTTCCACCCAAAATAGCCCTGAGTGGTGGGCAGAGCATCCCCGTTGCCTCTCCATCCCCTCTGCTTTCCGTGGGGATCCCGGCTCCATAGGGAGGGCAGGAGGGGCTCCCAGACAGGGCTGGATATGAGTCCTGGAAAGGTTCAAGGCAGGGGTAAACCCCTTCATCCCCCTCCAGCCCTCATCCCTGGCTCTGCTCTCTTCTCCCAACAGATTGAATTCACTGCTGAGCAGATCGAAGGTAAGTGCAGACCTCCCCTTCTCTCATGGGTGGCATTGGAAGTGGGGATTCCCTTTTTTTCCAGGGAAAAAGGGCAGTTTTTCACAGCAGACAAAAGAGCTGAGGCCTCACAGGTCCAGATCCCTCCTGGAGAAAAGCCCAGCAGGATCTGAGTTCTCCCCAACATGCTGCTCAGGGAATTGTGGAATGGTTTGGGATGGAAGGGACCTTAAAGCTCATCCAGTTCCCACCCACTCCAGGGGCAGGGACACTTCCCACTTGGCCAGGTTGCTCCAAGCCCCATCCAGCCTCATCCTCCAGGATGATTTCAGGAGGTTTCTTTGCAGGTAGAAGGGAGATTGGAATCAGAAAGGCCCATTCCCAACCAGCATCAGGCTGGAGAGGAGATGGGAAGGGAGGAGGCAGGAGATGGAGATGGGAATGATGCTGAAAGGGGGTGGGAGCCAGCAGAAGGGGCTGCAAGGTTGGGAGTGATGAATGGATCCTGGTTCTTCTCTCTCCAGTCAAAGAGGATAATTCCAGCTGCACAACCTGGCAGGGAAAAGATATTTTTCCCTCATTCCTGGTGAGAGACACAACCTGGCTGAAAGCCTGGGAGCCTCTGGCCATGCAGGGACAACCCCATGAGAGGTCAGGAAGCTGACGAGCATCCCCCAGAGAAGGAAGGAGCCCTTTAATTGTTCCTAATTTAGTCTTTCTTCCTCCAGGTGAAGCCTAAGCCTCCATGGTATGATAATTTAGGGGACTCAGCTTGGAAATGAACCTCCTGTGGCCTTCCATGGCTTCAAGGCTGGGGTGGATAGGGTCACCCTGCCCCAGATAGGAGCAACTTGCCCCACTCTGTCTACCAGCAGAGTGGATGTGGGGCTGTAGGGATCCTGGGTGGGCAGCAGGAGGGTCCTGGGGTGCTCAGGAGACCCCAGGCAAAAAAAGGGAAGAAAAAGGGGATGTTTTCCAGCAGCTTCCAGTGCAGGAATCCCAGCAGGGTCATCTGGCCAGCTCTGCAAAGGTGGCAAAACCTGCTCAGGAGCTGAGGGACTCGTTGGAGGAGTCTGGCAGGTTTGGGTGGCTCCTGAGCAGCGATGGGTGCAGAGGGCACCCTGACCCCCTGTCCATCCCTTCCCTGCCAGGCTCCAGTGGGGTGGGAAATGGGACTTTTTTTTTCTTTTTCCCTGCAGAGTTCAGAGAAGCCTTCAGCCTGTTTGACAGCTCACCCATGGGGACCATGCAGATCACCTATGCCCAGTGTGGGGATGTCCTGAGGGCTCTGGGTCACAACCCCACCAATGCAGAGGTCCTGAAGGTGCTGGGCAAGCCCAGACCAGAAGGTGACTACTGGGATAATAGTGGAAAAGGTGGGAAAAACAATTCCCCTAGCAGCAAGTGAAGGATCACATCCCCTGCAGGAAGAAGATGAAGGGACTGGGAAGGAAATGATGCAGGGAGACTTCATTCCTGCCAAATTCCTTGCCTCCCACTCCCTGAGCCACAGCTGACGTGGAAGGGGTGGCAATCCTCAGCCAGGGATGGTGACAACTGATGGTTAGCAAACCAGACTCTGAGCTGGTACAAACTGGTGTAACCTGACCAGCCCAGTGCCACTGCATTGCCCTGGTGACAGAGGACTGACCTGCTGGGGTTTATTTTTGGGGTATATTTCTATATATTTATATATTTGCTGGGGTATGTTTATTTTTGGCTGGTAGCAGCAGTCTGTGTGCAGACCCCAGATGTTCCTACTTTGATCCTCATATGGATCTTCCCATCTCAAGCACAATATAGTCCCATCATCTGGTGGTTTTGGGTTGGTTTTTTTTTTTTTTTCCTTGAACTCAGCTGGAAATGGGGCCAGGAAGGTGGAGCGGGAGGTCCCCAAAGGCTGAGTCCAGGTTAATCTCTGACCCCCATCTCCTCCTCCCCTTCCAGAAATGAACACCAAAGTGCTGGACTTTGAGACCTTCCTCCCCATCTTGCAGCACTTCACCCGCAGCAAGGAGCAGGGAACTTTTGAGGATTTTGTGGAAGGGCTTCGGGTCTTCGACAAGGAGGGCAATGGGATGGTGATGGGGGCTGAGCTGCGCCATGTGCTGGTGACACTGGGTATGGGGTGACCCTGGGGTGGGGACAGGACACAGGGCACCCCTAAACACCTCCCTGGGGGTTAGATGGCTGGTTTGGTTGAGGCTGGAGAAGAGGAGGCTCAGGGGAGACCTCATCACTCTCTCCAACTCCCTGAAAGGAGGTTGGAGCCAGGGGGGGGTTGGGGTCTTCTCCCAAAAGAAGAGGCCATGGGCTTCAGCTCTGCCAGGAATTGTTTAGGTTGGATATTAGGAAAAAATTCCTTCCAGAGAGGGTGATCAGACATTGGGATGGGCTGCCCAGGGAGGGGGTGGATTCTCCGTGTCTGGAGGTTTTTAGGAAGGGACTGGATGTGGCACTGAGTGCCATGGGCTGGGAACCACGGGGGGAGTGGATCAAGGGTTGGATTTGGTGCTCTCAGAGCTCCTTTCCAACCCAAATGATTCTGGGATTCTAACCCAAATAATTCTGGAATTCCAACCCAAATGATTCTTTACAGGGAGGGAATTCTTTACAGGCATTGGGATGGGCTGCCCAGGGAGGGGGTGGATTCTCCATCCCTGGAGGTTTTTAGGAAGGGACTGGATGTGGCACTGAGTGCCATGGGCTGGGAACCACGGGGGGGGGAGTGGATGAAGGGTTGGATTTGATGCTCTCAGAGCTCCTTTCCAACCTGAATAATTCTGTGATCTCTCACATTGGAGAGACTCTTTTTATTCTGCTGCCCATGGGTTTTTGTAGGAGTGAACCTTTCCCATCTCTAGGCCACAGCTTCATGCATGATCCAGGTGAGATGGAGAGTCCAGAACATCCTCAGTTATCAGAACCATTTCAGCTTGGGCTTCTCTCCATCTCCCACCCACACTCCTCAGTCTGTAGGGGCCCACAGCTCCTTTTTAGTCTCCTTTTCTTTGTTCTGGTGGTCTTGGCTCTCTGGAAGAAAGACAGAAGGGTCCTTGGAGGCTGAGAACCCTTCCCCTCACCTCTCCTTCCTCCTTCTCCAGGGGAGAAGATGACAGAGAACGAGGTGGAGCAGCTCATGGCAGGGCAAGAAGATGCCAATGGCTGTATCAACTATGAAGGTAAAAGCAAAAGATTCCCATCAGGGTCATCTCTGCCTTAGGATGCAAAAATGTTTCCTTTGTGAGGTCACTGAGGGGGAGGTGTGGACCCCTGTCAGGGTTTAACACTGGGCTGGCAATTAAACCCAATGCCAGATGCTCTTAATTAATCCCCCTCCCTGATAAAGAAAGAAAAAGAATAAGGGAGAGAGACTGATGGGTTGGGAACTAAACTCCACAACTTAATGAAACAGGAATGAGAAATAGGAGAAAAACCTAAATCTATACAAATAGACAGGAAAATTGATCCCATGTTCCTCCCCCAGTAACTCTCAGGTCCCCACTGGGAAAATCCAGGCTGGAATCCTGGAGCCAGGAGCAGTTGGGAGCTGGAGGCAGGAACACACAGCTTCAGGCTGGGATGGATCAGGAGCACAGGCAGAGGAAGGGATGGAATCCTCCCAGGATGCTGAAGCAAAGAGGGAGAGGGGAGGAAGGGGAAGCAGGAAGGGGTTTGAGCCTGGTGATCCCTCCAGTTTATCCTGAGGATGAGGAGGATGGGATGGAATCCTCTGTTTGCTCAGTTTTGGCCATTTCTCTTGTCTGTTCCTTCCCAAAGGAGGGGTTCAGGTGGGACCTTTTTACTCCTTCTCTCCTTCCAGAGGGCAAAATATTCCTCAGAGCTGAGCAGTGCCCTTGGTTCTGCACACCAGGCTCTGGCTGTAACTATAACCATGGAGTGGGATCAGTCCTAGAAGCAGAAAATAGCTGAGAAACTTGCTGTTCATTTCTCCTTCCAAGAGCCTGAGCTGAAAGCCAAAGTCCAAGCCAGAACATCCCCTTTATCCTGACCCCAACCCCTCCCCATGGCAGCTGGGCTGGGACCCAGGTGGTTGTGCCAATGATTTCAATTAAAGGGATTTCATCTCCCCATGGGGCTCAGGGCTGCTTCATCCCCAGGTTTGGCAGAGTCTTGCTGGAAGCTCTCAGGAGTCACCAAACCCAGCATCTTCCACAGCAGAAACTGCTTGGAAACATTTGGAGAACCAGATTGCTCAGGGATCCAAGAGGGTAAAAATCTGGCATAAAGGGGAGGGGGTGAAGCCTAGGAACCACTGAAATGAGGGAAAAATGAGGCTTTCCATTACCCTTGGCCTCAAAAAATGGGATATACCTGGCTCAGCTTGTCCCCAGGTGGGGTTTGGGATCATTCTAGAAAGGTTTGGAAGGGCAGGAATGGTGTGGGAACAGGAGGAGACATCTCAGCCCTTTGGCCCTTGGGGTTGGGATCCTCCCAGTGCCTCCCAGTCCATCCCACCACAGCTCCCAGCACTTTTTGAGCTCTCACACCCTCAATTTCTCCTTTGCCCCTCAGCTTTTGTCAAGCACATCATGTCTGGCTAAGAGCAGAAGCTTCAGGTGAGTTTATCAAGGGGCTCCTCCTGCTGCTTATTCCAAAACTGGAAATCCTGCATGGACACAGAGGAACCAAAACCCCCAACCCCAGGGAGCTTTGGACCAAAACCCCAGGAGTAATCCCAGCTTTTGAAAGCACAGAAAGCTGTGTTGGTGATAAGGAACCTCATCTGTTTAACTCAGGGTGTTTAAAATAACATCAGGGCAGCAGCAAGCCCTTGGCTCTCAGCCCAGGGTCTGGTTCCTGGGGCTGAAAGGCAAGAAAAAACCCAAAACTGGTGTGGTTTGGGGGAGGTACATTTTCTAAGCCACCAGGAGGTGGAAAGAAATATTTAAAAAGTGGCAGCAGGGAATTATTTAATGTTAAGAAGACACCGAGATGTCTACAGTGCTGTGCTGGGTTGTAATTCCCATTAACATCAGAAAAATGCTGGGAAATGGCTCAGTGATTTGGGTTGTGCTTTTCTGAGTTCCTCAAGGTCTGCCTTGGTTGCTTTTAGGGTGAATTATCCCTCTGAATTCTAAGAAAATCCAAATTACTAATTCTGGCCTCAGTCTCCCCTGCCAGTTTCTTATGGTTTAATTATTTTCCCTTTCTGAAAGAGAAAAAGGGGGAAAAAATGACCTGCAGATACTGCTAAGCACACAAATTAAATATTTAAAATTCTCCTCCTCCCTACCCCAAATCTCTTGAAGCATCACAAGATGAAACCAGGCAGAAGTCTGAGCTTTGGGTGCTCAGCATCCTTTTTATCTTGTTTTTAAGCCATTTCTCTCCAGCTCCTCTTGGTCAGCTCAGCAATCTGGGTGCTTGGGTGGCAAAGAGGATTTAATTCTACCCTAAACTATTTGCCTGAAACATTGTGGGGTTTGGTTTTAGGTTGGGTTTTTTTTATTATTATTATTATTTTTTAATGGTGTAGAATTACAGCTATTGACATTTTGGGTTCATCTGGGAAGGAGCAACCTCCTCTCCAAGAGTCATTGTGTTTAAACATTTCTCATGCTTCATTCCCAGGCTCTTGGAAAGGTTTGAGCCCACCTGAGCACCAAGAACAGGGAAAATTCCTCCATCCATGGCTTTTCCTTCCTGGATATCTCACATCTCCAGGGATTCTTTGCACCACAAAGAGTTGACCCCCAGGTGTGCCCAAGCCTCAGCATACAATGAGACATCTGCAGCTTGGTTTTTAACCTAAAATGATTCTTTTTAGGTGGTTTTTCTTTTCCCTGTGACATTTGGCTCATTAAATTTCATCCCTTCCTCATTTAAACACTGGCTCTGCTTTGGCTCTGAGTGAAGAGGTAAATGGAGGAGATCCCAGGGGCTCCACCAAAAATCAGAAATATTCCCCCAGAAAGGGGAAAAAGGAGGATTTTATCCCTGTCTGATGAGAGGGAAAAGTTCAGATTTGTAGGGTGAAGGGCTCTGTCCATCACCTCTGGACAGGGCCACATCTTGCTGATGGATCTGGAGCAAAGTGAACATTCCAGGTTGCATCAAACAGCTCCAAGGTTTTTTTAGGGCTTCTCCAGCTCTCTTCTTCCCAGAACCCAGATTTTTTTCAGCCCTGGATGTCCAGCCCTGCAGATCCAGGCTGAATTGCACCACGGAGCAAAGAAGGATCTGCTTGGTCCTGCCACTGTCACTGGAGGGGACCAGGAGGCATCCTTGTTCCCAGGGGAAAACCCAGTAAAAAAAAAAATAATCAAAACCACCAGAGAAAACATTCAAATAATTTTATTTTATTTATTTTATATTATAATATCACTATCAGTTCCTAAAGCCTGGTTTCTAGGAAGCTGAAGCTGGATGAGTCAACAAGTGGGAAGGAAAATGGGGAAGTGCTGAGGATTTCTGGGCCAGGTCACATCTCCACCTCTGTGGCATGGGCTCTCTCAAGAGCATCCAGTTCTTTTGAAATATCTCCAGACACGGAGAATCCACTACTTCCCTGGGCAGCCCATTCCAATGCCTGATCACCCTCTCCAGAAAGAAATTCTTTCTCATCTCCAACCTAAACCTCCCCTGGCACAACTTGAGACCCTGCCCTCTTGTCTTGCTGAGAGTTGCCTGGGAAAAGAGCCCAACCCCCCCCTGGCTCCAACCTCCTTTCAGGGAGTTGCAGAGAGTGATGAGGTCTCCCCTGAGCCTCCTCTTCTCCAGCCTCAACACCCCCAGCTCCCTCAGCCTCTCCTCACAGGATCTGTGCTCCAGTCCCTTCCCCAGCCCAGTTGCCTCCTTTGGACCTGCTCCAGCACCTCAAGCTCCTTCCTGAGGGGCTGAGGGGCTCAGAACTGGACACAGGACTCAAGGTTCACCTAATGGCACCCAGAGCAGCCAGGAGCTCCTCAGGAGCCACGTGTCACTGTCCCCATCCTGCTCCCACTGGGAGGGGACAGCATTTCCCACAGCATTACCAGTTCCACTGGGGCTGACTGACCCGTGCCCAGGTGAAGGGGACATTACCTTTAATCTTCTCCAGTTGGGCTTTTATGTCCCTCTGACATTTCTCCTTAGCTTCCACCAGAAGATAGATCTGCTCTTCTTTTGTAAGAACATCATCAGGGTCAACCTGCCAAGACAAAACTGAAATGAGGAACCCCCTCCACTTCCTACAGGGTTTGGCTTGGACCAGCAGCATGGCTCAGCACCACAATCTCCTTCCTGAGGGGCTGAGGGGCCCAGAACTGGACACAGGACTCAAGCTGTGGCCTCCCCAGGGATGAGCACAGGGGCAGAATCCCTTCCCTGGACCTGCTGGCCACGCTCTTCCTCAGCCAGCCCAGGATGCCATTGGCCTTCTTGGCCACCTGGGCACACTGCTGCCTCCTCTTCAGCTTCCTGGCAAGCCAGACTCCCAGCTCCCTTTCTGCCACTCTGTGCCCAGCCTGGAGCTCCCCATGGGGTTCTTGTGTTGAACCTCATCCCCTTGGGATCAGCCCAACTCTCCAGTCTCTCCAGGTCCCTCTGCAGGCAGAGAAGGAGCCCTGTATCCCTGTATTTGAGCCTCCAGCTTCTGTGCAGGGAGGGATGACCCTAAATTAAAAGCAGAGATTCTTGCAGAGAGGCAGAAAGAGTGAAGTGGAAAGTAACAGAGAGCTAGGGGGAAAAAAAACAATCAAACAACAACAAAAACCAGGGCTATGAAATCCATCCTTGGGGTAAAAGCATCCACTCTGAGGGGCTGTTCTGTCTCTGAGCTGATTTGGAGCAGAGCAGGTTGGGATGATGCATTTGAATGGGCACAATAAATAACTTTAGAGCTCTATAGGTGTCCCTGTGCTCTGCCTCCTCCTCTGGAAAAGCTGAGGATCCCAAGGAATGAGCACTTTTGATCCCATGGCTATTTATAAAAAGCATCTAAGGATGCAGAGCTGCACTTCAGGACTGGAGGAATGTCCAGAAATTGAGATGTCCCAAGGCAATTATCACCATTTTATCTTCTTCCAGTTCAGCTGCTTTTTCTTGAAGGTAAAAATAATCCCCTAAACACCCTAAAGAAGCCTCTGGCTTTATCTCCTCAGGCTGTGATAAGCCAGAAACTTGTTCCAAAGATGGTCTGGATGTCAGGAGGGTTTTTGCTCTGTACCCTGTGAAATGAAGGAGGGAGATGGAGTTCTCAGGATGTTATCCTGTTATCTCCTGGCAGGGAGATCAGGATGAGGATGAGGAGTATGGACTGTGCTCCTTGAAAGGCTTCTCCAGCCCACACCCCTCTCAGCAATGTGAAGGATTTGAGGGAAAGAAGGAATTTCACTGAATTGGGATTTTTTGTGCTCGGAGAGGGAGCCAGGGATCTGTCTGGGAGTGGGGGGGGGGGGCTCCCCCTGAGTCATTTTGCTGCTTAAAAAACCAAAAAAAAAGCTTTGCCAGCTTGTGCACACCCTGAAAGCAAACACCTGCAGTGATAAAACCCTCAAAATACCCTTTTACAGCAATGCAAAGATAGATTTATAAGGAGAAAGGGGGGGGGGGCAATCCCTCCTGCTCTCCACCCCAATTTCCAGCACCAGAACCAGGCAGGCAGGTTGGGATTTTCACCTAAAGGCTCCAGCAGGGCCAGCACCCATCCATCCTTCTGGGTGCAACCTGGATGCACCCCTATTTTTTTGGGGTGCAAGTGAAGGAGGTACCAGAGGGAGCCAGGGGAGCATCATGATGCAGGTGTGGATGGGAGGTGGGTCTGGGCTGGAAGGATTTGGACCTTTTCCCTGGTTTTGTTCTGTACAGGAAGGGGTTGGAGCTGTCGGTGCCTGCTGATGGGTCAGAATTTTTAATAAAATGAGGTTTTATTGGGTGCTTTTATTCCTTTATCTTTTTGGGGAGAAAGTAGCAGATGTCAGGGTGCATCTGCAAACAGAATCAAGTTGTGATTGGCAGCTCTCCCCCTGTATAAAATGGGTTTTTTTTTAAGTTTTGAAGACTTTTAAAGTCTCTTTAGACTTTTTCAGTCCTCAGACTGAAGTGCTTTAAGTTTTGAAGACTTTGTACCAGGGCTTGAAGCAAAAGCATCTTCTTTGGGCAAGTAAAATGCAGATCAGAGACACACCAAGACTTGGGTAAAAGAAATGTTCTGGGTTTTAGGAAATTGCATTAATTAGCTGGAGCCTGGGGAACGAGATAATGACAAGTGGGAACCGGGAGGTGTTTGGGGATGAAGTCCTGATGCTCACAGAGGACCCCGGGGTCCCGGAACCTCCCCCCATCCGCCCATTTTTTCCACTCCTGGTTCTGGGTTGTTCCCAACCTCGGGATTCCTGGGACAGGGACAGGACCGGGACAGGACCGGAGCTGTGCTGACCCCGCACACGGGAACCCCGACTCGACTCGACTCGTCTCGGCGCGGTTCGGCCCGGCTCGATTCGACTCGGTGTGGTTCGGCTAGGTGCGGTTCTGCCCGGCTCGGTTCGACTCGATTCGGCTCAGCCCGGCCCGACTTGACTCGGATTGGCACGGTTCGGCCCGGCTCGATTCGACTCGGTGCGGTTCTGCCCGGCTCAGCTCAGTGCGGACCTGTCCGGTTCGGCTCGGTGCGGTTGTGCCCGGCCCGGCTCGGCTCGGCTCGGCTCGGTTCGACTCGACTCGACTCGACTCGACTCGACTCGACTCGGTTCGACTCGACTCGACTCGACTCGACTCGACTCGACTCGACTCGGTGCGGTTCTGCCCGGCCCAGCTCAGCTCAGCTCAGCTCAGCTCAGCTCGGCTCAGCTCAGCTCAGCTCGGCTCAGCTCGGCTCAGCTCAGCTCGGCTCGGCTCGGTTCTGCCCGGCTCGGCTCGGCCCGGCCCGGCCCGGCCCGGTTCGGCTCTCTCCGTTTCCCGGGACGCTCCCGCCTGGCCGCCGAGCGAAGCTTTTCCTCATCTGTTTTCCATCGGCGCTCGGCTCTTTCCGCCCCCGTCCTTCGGCTATTTCCGGCAGACAGTTCGGCTATTTCCGCCGCCAGCTTCGGGTAGACTCGGCGTTCGGCCGGCCTCGTTCCTTCCCTCCCCGCCGCCTGCCCCGGTAACGGTCGCTGGGAGTTTAAATGAGCAGGGGCCGGGCCGGGCTGCGCCGCCGCCGGGACACGCACTGAGGCGGGGCCGGGGCCGCCCCTCTCCGGGCTTGGCGAGGAGGAGGAGGAGGCCGGGGAGAGCAGGATGACGGTGCTGCAGGAACCCGTCCAGGTACCGACCCCTGGGCGGCTCGGGCTCGCCGCCGCGCTCAGGCCCCAAGGCCCGGCCTGGCCTGGCGGGGGAGCCGGACCCGCGGTGCCGCCCGTTCCCCGGGGGAGGCCCCACCTCCGCAAGGCCCCTCTCTTGGGGTGCCCTCACCTCCGCCAGGCCCTGTCCTGGGGTGCCCTCCTCCCCCCTTTCCCGTTCGGGCCTCTCCCGGGGGTGCTGCGGGCCCCGGGTGCCCCCTCCCCGGTGGAGCGGGCCCTGCCCGTAGGGTGCTCCGGGGGGGAGTTGTGGGGCTGCTGGGCTTCCTCACTCCTTCTTCTGTCCCCTCCCTATTCCCTGTGCCTCTGAGAAGAGCTGTCCTCACCCTTTCTGCCCCGGTCGGGGGTAACCGGTCCCGTTCCCCCCCCCTTCCCGAGGGTGTCGGTCTCCGGCGGTACCGTGGCGGGGTCGGCTTCCAGAAAAGGCCCTTTCGGCTCCCCCCATCCCTCCCGTAGGTCCCCTGGGAGACCTGTTGATGCCTCTGTCTCTTTCCACCTCGTTTACCTTCTGCGCTTGTTGCTGTTTCATTTTTAAATGCTGACGGGGTGGGTGCTCGGCTGGGCACCTCTGGCAGGAATGAAGGACACGACTCCTCCTTCCCCAGGAGTTTAAAATCTTCAGGTTGATGGGAGACCCAGGACAGAGAAGAAGGCGAATTTCGGGTTTCTGCCATGTTTTAATCTCCCTGCAGTTCCCCTGGTGGGCTTCTTCCTGCTCTTGTTTTTCCCATCTGAAAGGCATGAATCACAGACCTGCAAGTTGCTGTTGCTTTCCCCCTTTCTGTATGCCCAATTTGCTACCTGTATTATAAGTATTAATTTCTCTTCTTATTAATGTTCCCATCTTATTTTATATTCAGGTTTTGAACAGGATGTTTGAGGGGGGGTTTCTAGTTATGCCAGGAACCTTTCACTGAAAGTGTCTTGTGTTCTGTAATGAAAGCAGGGAAAATTCTTGCATTTGGTTCTCCTCTCTCCTTTTAATGAAAAGATAAGAGGGGAAGAAAGACTCCTCTTGTGCCAGCCCACCTTGTGGACTGTTGGTGTAAGATGGTGACAGTGATGGCCTCCTGGGGTTTGTGTCCTTGATGCTTCTGTTCTGAGAGCAAGGGTCAGGGTGGTGCTGGAAATGCTTTTGGCCACCCACTCTCTCTTCTGCAGGGGTCATCCTGACACCATTGCTGTTCCCTTTGGAGCTGGACTGGTGTTTTGCACAGGAAAACTGTGGGATTCTGATAGAAAAAGAAGCAAGAATGCAGTGCAGGGTGAAGGACAATATTTAATGTTTCCAGTCCTGTGTTCATCAGACTTTCCAAGTGGGAAATATTTGCTGGTCTGGTAGAAACGTGCAGCCTTGGTTTTATTTTTCAGCAAGTGAAGGACATCTCCTAGGTCCTTCTCCATTCCCAAGCCCTTATCAGGTTGGATGTTTTGATGAGGCTTTTTTACATCCAATAGATCTGTTTATATTCTGCCTGCTTCCAAATGCCAACTAATTCCTTGCTGGTGGTTCTCTCACCCTTAGCTTTGCTGTTATTCCTTGTTTCCAGCAGCACTGGTAAGTTTAGGTTTTCTTTCTCCTGGCCTGGGTCACTTTTAATGGGGAAGAAGTGATCAGTGCCCCATCCAAACCAAATTCCAGGTTCCAATTCTGCCTGGAGGTTCTGTTGGAGCTGGGTGCAGAGGTTGGACTGTTATCTCCAGCAGCTTTCTACACCAGCTCACACTTGTTTTTTATTTTCCTCACCAGTGTAATGTGTCCAGTGAGTGCTCTCCATTTTGCTGTGCACATCTGGATGAAGTTGATTGCATTGCTGAGTTCCCATTTTAGCTCCAGTCTGTGTTCTTAGCTTCATTTTTTTTCTTTTTTTTTTTGTAACAATATGATTGGAAAAGTTGACACTGCTTCTCTTTTTTGTCACTGCAGAGATTTTTTTTTTTCTTCTGTCTATTTGTCTCTTCTCTTCCAGCCTCTCAGATGTCTACAGGGCTCAGTGTTCCAGGAAAAAACTGTCATCTTTACAGCTGTGACATGCAAAGCATGACAGATAAATAAAGGAATCTGCCTCTATGTTGCCTTATAAATGCTGAGGTTTAATTAGATGAAATGAATGTCCCAAAAGGCATCCTATTCACTGCTTAGATTTTTACAACCTATTTTTAATCCTTTAAAATGAACAAAAGTGCCAGAATTTCTGTAGACCTCTGAGGTACTTATTTTAAAGACTCTTCAGCTCAAACAGAAAACCTTGCATCCCATGTGCTGAAAAACTGCCTGGAGGCCTTCCAGATATTGCTGAAAACCATCTTGGAAACAAATGGAAGACTTTCCTTGGAAGTTTGCTGTTGGTCTGCTGTGACCTGCTGGAATGGTGCTTTGAACTCCAAGGTTACTGTTAGGGCTGAAAATGGGAAATATTGATGTATTTAACAGGCAGATTATAATATAACCAGTTAAATAACTAAATATATAACCAGTATAGTATATTTTATAACCAGTATAGTATATTTTATAACCAGTATAATATATTATAAAATAACCAGCTAAATAACTGGTTATTTAACAGGCAGAGTTTGCATAATTAGTAGATGCATCACAACTTGTCACAGAAAACTTTCCTTTGCCCACCCTGAAGAAGTTTTAAATCATGAGAGAAACTGCTTAGCATATCAGCAGCCTCTAAAGCTTGGACAATAAATTCCAAGCTTCTTTAGCTGTTGGAAGAGAGAACTTAAACTTGAAGACCTCTTTGGTTTAGTTGTCAAGTGCAGCTTGGGCAGTGCACAGGATTTTCTGGATAAAAGATGGACCTGACTCTGCTTTCACTGGGTCTCTGCTCAGCACTGGTTGTTATTTGACCCAGTCTGTGGTGTAACTTTTTTAACCTGGCTGTGGTGCATCCAAAAATTACTTGTGGCCCCTCTCAGCCTTTGGCAAAATTGCTTCTGGCAACTTGCTCCTGTTGGAGAAGTCAAATGACATGGATTTCCCTGTAAAAATTGTATTTTTAACCTGAGGATGGCACAGCTTGGAGAGATTAATCTGAATGTCATTTGTGACTTGGTAAGGGAAGAGCTGCTTCTGAGAGCAAGAGAAAAAGGAGACCATACTCAAACTTGGGAATAGTCTGAAAGCTTTTCATGTTCTCCTTCTATCTCTTACTTTTTGTGCCATGCTGTCTGTGGGACACAGCCTTGGAGCTTCTCAAGGTGAAAGGGAGGAACCACAGCAGGCAAACTCTGTGCTGAAGTTATCTCAAGTGTGGAATACAACCAGAAAAAAAGAATAATGTCTCTGAATTATAAGAACCAAGCTAAGAGAATTTGTTTCCATGTGCTTTCACACACAGGCTTAAAATTACCTCTTGATTTTGTTGGGACCTAGAAGAGAAAATAGTTCTCTCTACAGAGATTTAGTGGGGAATATTCTATATAGTAACTGGAAGGTCTGGTGTGTGCTGCTCATGATTATGTAGGCTTCCCATGAAAAGAATATTTTTCACACCCTGAGTTTGTCAAGTTTGTGTTGGAAGAAGTAGCATATGGTATATGTAATTCTGCTGTTTGAATTGATTTATTTTATTTTTTTGTAGATTAAATTGGCACTTGCCTTTCCTGCTGGGAATAGCATTACAGGGTGCTGGTTCTTTAGCTCTGGGAAGTTTCTGCTAATTTTGGAGTCTCTGATATGGTATCAGAAGCTAATTCAGTTTATGTCTTCTTGCTGATGAATATTGAAGAAATATGAGCTCACAGAGCCTTGAGCTCTGAAGTCCAGAGCTTGTTTGGATCAGGAAGAACAAAATGACTGCAAAATGGCTGTGTAGGGCTTTGGAGTTTGGGCAAGATGGGAAGGAAGAGTTGTCAAGAACCTTCTAACTTCAACACACAACCCCTGCTAAGTGTGCACCCACCCCATTTAACAGGTGGGGAGGAAAGGTTAAATCTTAAAAAGAATTATTTTTCCCTCTGATAGAGCTAAAGGAAAGCTGTTAGTCTGATGTGAACAAAAATGGCTGAGTATTTTGCTGGGAAATCTCTCTTTTTATGGATGGTTCTTGCTGGTGACAGCACCTTCAGTGGTGCACATGGTTTCTACACCTGTCTGGGTGTTTGCTGGGTGTTTTACTGGAGCTGTGCCACCTCTGAAGTCTCCACAGATACCAACAGTCCCAACCTCTGGAGCTTGGAAAAGGAAGACAATACCCTTAAGCATTTAATTGTATTGACTAAGTATGAGCAAAACAGAGAAGTGGGTTCCTTCCAGTGTGTATGCATCAATTTATCCATCTCATTTGCATTCTTTCTTAATTAGTGGCAGAAAAAAGTGGCTGATGGGCAAAGACCCCAAAAAAAGCAGTGGATCACCTTCATCTTGATTCTTAGAGGAACACAGACATCCCCTTGAGGAAGGTGCTGTGGACCCAATATCATCAACAGAGCCTCAGCCACTGCTGTGATTTCTGGTTTGTCCCAGCTGAGGATGAAATGGTTTAAATGAGCTGATAAATGCTGGTAAAGTGGGTTGGGCACCTCAGCTGCTTCCCACCTCCCCTCCTGGGGCACAGCTGAGAAAAAGGGAAATATTCTGGTGTTGGGGAGTTGGTTGTTCTTCCTTCATGTGGTTTTGTTTGGTGGTTGTGTGCAATAATCCAGTCTCAGTTCTGCACCAGCCTAAAACTCAATATTATATATATATATTTAGTGATCTCAAGGCATGTTGGATGAGGTTTAGAGATGCTGGGCACAGGAACAGCTGAGTAACATCCTTGGACTGCTTCATTACTAAGATTATTTTCAAGTCTTTTTACTAATAGCTGAAACAACTAAAACTTGTCTTGCACATTAAGCTTTCTCCATTCTTTTTCAGACACCAGGAAACCAGACCTGAACTTTGCCTTTTGGCAATAAGAGCTCATCAGGTTTGTGTTTTTTAAGCTTCTTTTAAAATTTCTTTTCTTGTCTTGCAGGCTGCTATATGGCAAGCACTTAACCACTATGCTTATCGTGATGCAGTGTTCCTTGCTGAAAGGTTGTATGCAGAAGGTATGTGCTTTGTAAATACAATATTAATGTGTTGGTTTTTTTCTTTCCACTTTGATTTAGGATTTTTTTCCTCCTGCTTTGTTTTACTCCTCCTCTTGTGATACTGGAGTTTTAACTTTCTGGTTAAAAAAAGCAGAAGAATGCCTCAAAATGAGGTTGGAAAATCATGTAACAGCAGCAATGTTTATAGTAAAACCTCCTTAAAAAAAGGAAACTCATTTGTTTAAAGATAATGTTTACAGTGACCTGTTGAATTGTATCAAAGAGGGGAGTTTTATTAAGCAGTCCATGGATATTTGGGTATTTTGGATATTTTAAGCAGTCTGAGGATATTTTGAGTAGAGAAGCAGTATACAGAGTATAGAAATTCTCTTGTTATTGAGAGGTGTGTTTGGTAATAATCCTGTTTGGCTATGATAGCTGAAAGAAATAATCTTGTGGTGATGAGGGAAAAGCAAAGTGAAATGGAGACAAGGAGAATCAGAACATATGGAATAGATATTTCCTGTTGGATTCTTAACTCTTCCTTCATTGTAATCCTGGGATTAGGGATGTCTTGGATACTGAGCAGGCAGCAGCAACACAAATCTCTATTTTTTCTGGGTCCCTCATAGACCTTTTTCTTGTGTTCTGGTCCCTCTTCTTCATTAACCTTTTCTCCATTACTTCTGATAAGCTTTTTATTCTTTTCTACTTCTTTGTCCTCAATACTTCAGTTTTTTTTCTCTGTTTTGAAAGGCATTATCTCATAGTCACTCACATGAAAAAAAAGCCCCAACTCTTAAGCTAAACTATCATGTAATTTCTCATGCTAAAGAGCCTGTAATGTGAATTTAACTCTATAACCTGTTTCATGCTCTGTTCTGCAAGGAAATGTTTGGCTTTCAGTGTTTTGTCTGACATGCTCAGAGTGCACTCAACAGTGGAAGCACAAAACTCCTTTTTTTGAGAAATCAGGTCTTTTTATTTCCCCTCATGTCAAGGTTACCCAGGAAATCTGGGATCTTCCTTTTGGTGTTGAAAGAAAAGTTGTGTAGATAAGAGAGAAACAGAGGTTTGGGCATGCCAGGTTTCCCCTAAACACAGCACACTGCAGGGAAATGCTGCATAGAAGGTAATTGCCAAGGCTGTAGAAATGAAGAAAATCCACTTTTTGCAGCAGTCAAGAGAAAACTACAGGGCTTGATGTTACCTTTGTAGAATCAGACTCTGCTAGAGTACTTCAAACAGCTTTTTTTTTCAGTGACCAACAGTGCTGAGAGAACAGCATGCATGCTGCCACTTGGTTCAAGCAATTAACTGCTAACAAAACAGTTGGCTTTTGGTTAAAATAAGTAATTTCTGCAGAGCAGAAGCTGCTGAACACTCTCTCTGTGTTGGCAGTGGGGATTTTACCCTGAGAAGAACTTCCTTTTAAGTCCATCTGCAATTACTGTCCTTGTGGGGACATCTGTGGCTTGGTAGTTTCCCAGAACTCTGGCAATGGGTTAAATTAGTGGATAAAAGAATTGATTTAACTTGAGTTTTCAAAAAGATTTTCTGGTGTTTCTAGCAGAAGGCTAATAAAATGTTCTTCTCTCTGGGTCTTGAGTTTCCACTCTCACTGAGTGATGGCAAAAACTGCAAATACTTTTCAGTGTAGCAAAGGATTTGAGCAGGTTGCCCAAAGAGGATTTTGTGCATTGCTGGTATTGATTTCTCTGAAAAGTTTGTAGATAAATGGAAAAACACCAATTTTTTTTTTCTTTTAATGCTTCACTCCAGCCTGGTGCTGTGTTTTGAAAAGCAGAATGTGGGTTTCTTAATGGTCTGGAGATTTAAATTCCTTGCCTTGAGAGAAAGCCTTGGGTTTAAAAATGTCTCGTTGGATAAAGGTGACTGGAGTGTGAAGACTTAATTTTGGTGTAGAGGTGACTAAAGTTAACTTGAAAATCAACTAAATAGCCACTAAACTGGGAAAGCTGCTCCACTAAGTCATGTGAGGCTACAACATGAGCCAAATAACAGAAGTCAAGTTGCAAGCAGGAAAACAATTAAGAATTGGTCTGAAATTCCAAGAAAATGGAAGTTTATGTGGTGGTGAGGACAGAAATGCACTTCTTTGGGGAATGAATCTCTTAATTTAATGACTGCTGTGCTTGACTTGTGATTTTAACATAATCACACATGGAGGTTGGGTGGCCAGAAGGATCAAGGTTCTTTTGTAAAAGTAGATATTAAGAATTGGTCTGAAATTCCAAGAAAATGGAAGTTTATGTGGTGGTGAGGACAGAAATGCACTTCTTTGGGGAATGAATCTTAATTTAATGACTGCTGTGCTTGACTTGTGATTTTAACAACAAGCTCCCTAATCATACATGGAGACTTGATAGCCAGAAGGATCAAGGCTTTTTTACAAAAGTAGATATTAAGAATTGGTCTGAAATTCCAAGTTTATGTGGTGATGAGGACAGAAATGTACTTCTTTGGGGAATGAATCTCTTAATTTAATGACTGCTGTGCTTGACTTGTGATTTTTAACAGCAAGCTCCCTTATCACACTTGGAGATTGGGTAGCCAGAAGGATCAAGGCTTTTTTACAAAAGTAGATATTAAGACTTGGTCTGAAATTCCAAGAAAATGGAAGTTTATGTGGTGATGAGGACAGAAATGCACTTCTTTGAGGAATGAATCTCTTAATTTAATGACTGCTGTGCTTGACTTGTGATTTTAACATAATCACACATGGAGGTTGGGTAGCCAGAAGGATCAAGGTTCTTTTGTAAAAGTAGATATTAAGAATTGGTCTGAAATTCCAAGAAAATGGAAGTTTATGGGGTGGTGAGGACAGAAATGCACTTCTTTGGGGAATGAATCTTAATTTAATGACTGCTGTGCTTGACTTGTGATTTTAACAACAAACTCCCTAATCATACATGGAGACTTGATAGCCAGAAGGATCAAGGTTTTTTTACAAAAGTAGATATTAAGAATTGGTCTGAAATTCCAAGTTTATGTGGTGATGAGGACAGAAATGCACTTCTTTGAGGAATGAATCTCTTTTAATGGCCGTGCTTGTTTTCTTCCATCTTGTTCTTAGCTGACTTCTTCTCCCTGCCTTCATAGCAACGTGGTAAACTGATGATTTTTTAATTATTATTATTATTTGATTTTCATTTTTTTAGTGCATTCAGAAGAGGCTCTGTTTTTACTGGCTACCTGTTACTACCGCTCAGGAAAGGCCTATAAAGCATACAGGCTCCTCAAAGGACACAGCTGTACTACCCCCCAGTGTAAATACCTGCTTGCAAAATGTTGTGTTGACCTCAGCAAGTAAGTAAATCCTTGATATTTCAGTTACAGGTGTTTATTTTCTTTAGATTTCTTTTAGGAAGCTGTCAGATCACCTGAACGAGTTCATTCCTTGGTCCTTCAGCTCTAAAGAGAATTTTAAGTTCAATTTACTTTCAGATCTGGATCTAATGGAGCATTAACCCTTACTGCAGAACCCTCTAAAAGGTGTTGAGTAATTTGTGAAGGAGTTTATTAAGCTGTGTAAGGGGAGAGAATGTTGATTGCTGAGATAACTCAAGGAGAACACTCTGGGAAGTGTGGCCATGGAACCAAAATGCAAAACTTTTCCAGAGGTAGCAGGGGATGCTCCTTAGTCTTCTAGACCCTCTTTAACAGGGAGTCTTTTGACATCTTTAGTAGCAAGGGTGTGTCTGCTTTGTTTTGACACTCTCAAGACTTTTGGAGCTATTAGGCTCCAGGTTTCTTTGCATCTTTTGTTGAAAGGGAAATCCTGTTAATGCTCTGCTTGGAAAGGTCCCACTGGAATAAATTTGATCATTCCCTCTCTGGCTTTTGTAAAGTCTGCTGTGTGCAGAGAGAGTACAGCAGCTTCTGAACTGATTTCAGATAGGTGGGATCTCTTCAAAGTACTCTTTAAAATGTCTTAAATGTATCTTGTCATTGCTGCTGTACTTATATGAGCCCATTTATAGAGATTTTCTTGTGGGAATGGGCTATCCTGGTAGAAGCATCCACCTACAGCTCTCATTTCAAGTGGAGGCAAGAAGAGATGATTTGTTTGTGCAGATGTTGGTCTCAAATGCCAGAAAAATACCTCCCATTCCATTTTCAAGCCTCAGTGAGTGGCCTATCCTATGTGATTCTCCTTTTGAGCCTCTCTTGCAAGGAAACAAGATGTTAAAATCCAAAGTCTGTGCCAGGTCCCAATGTTGGATCTTAACTGAGTGCATGGAGCCTTACAGAATGGTTGTTTTTTTTTTTAATTGGGCAACAAAGCCAAACCAAGTGCTGTCTTAACTTTGTTACCTAAGAATAGACACTTCTAGAAAAGTCATGTTATATTAAGTGTCTCTTTTGGAACACTTAGCTTGTGTTTTGGTTTTCTTCCCCCTCCCCAGTAGAGATGTTGAGCTTCAGAGTGCTGCTTAGAGGAATCCATCAAGTCTTAAAAATGAATTTACAGGAAATAGATTGTTTGTGATTTGCAACTTGGGAACACTGACAGTGGATTTCTGTTTTTTGTTTGCAGCAGGGTGAACACTCTGGACTACCAATACTGTGAGCCTTGTAACCCCTTTAAACCTCTTCTTTTTTAAAAAGGCTTGCAGAAGGAGAGCAGATCTTATCTGGTGGAGTGCTGAATAAACAGAAAAGCCATGATGACATTGTTATGGAGTTTGGTGACTCTGCATGCTTTACACTCTCCTTACTGGGACATGTTTACTGGTAATACTGCTTTTTTATTGTGTCTAATCAAGCTTGGGGGTTGGTTTTATGTTTTTTTATTTGTCTGAACTCAATTTTAGTACACCTGAGCTCAATTTTAGTCTCTGGGTTATGAAATCCTGCAGGATATCAGAGGATGGTAGATGCAGGTAGGTAGTTGTTGAAGCCATCTAAGTTGGGAATGCAGGAATGGTTCATCTTTCACCCAGAACTTCTGACTGACAGCACAAATTCCTCTTTTCCAGGTTATTAAGCATTCAGTCCAGAGGTCTTAATAACTTTGAGCTTGTTCTGTAGCCTTCCCTAAAACTCTGAAGCCTGTTTCCCACTGCTGCCACTTTGATTTTTCTTTATCTATTCTGCAGATTTATAGCTGAATGAAATGAAGGTTTTGAGGCCTGCCAGTTAGAATAAATCTATGAATTTAAGCATTTTGCATTTGCAAGAAAGGTTTTGGTAAATGTGAAGAGATTGAATGGAACTTGTGGGGTTCTTGGATTCTTCCCTAGGGTACCAGTTCTCAAAACCATTTATTTCAGAAGCTTTGTTAGACTTAAGTGTATAGTTTAGCCCCTAATTTATATTTCTTTTTCCTTGATATTTTCAATGGCTGGAAGGCTAGCAACCAGGTTGCTTTTTGAGGAAAAAAAAGAAGAAAGCTGTTGCAGAGAACAGCATCTGTGTAGAACAAAAATTCTCAAGCTATGGCAGTACTTCTGGAACACTTTTGAGGACTGGGTCTGAGTAACTTTCATTTATATCAAAATATGTCAAATAGCTTGAAAATAACTCAGGTTTACTCTTGTGCCTTGACTAATGAGGAATATTGCTGTGCCTCTCATGGTTTTGTTTTTCAACTCTTCTTCTGGAAAGCTATTTTGAACAAAAGTCCTGGTTTTAAGTTTCCTTATAAACAATTTTTTTGTTTTGCAGCAAGACAGACCGGCTTGCCAAAGGATCAGAATGTTACCAAAAGAGCCTTAGTTTAAATCCTTTCCTCTGGTCCCCTTTTGAATCACTCTGTGAAATAGGTAAGTCTGCAGAGGTTTGACCAGGGAAGATGTTTTCTGCTTTTCTGATTTGCCATCACCACGTGGCAAGGTTTGTTTTACTCCTTGTCCAGAATTAGGAAGGAAAATGCCAGCAGAATTCTTTGGGAGGGGTTTTGTGAGCAAAAATGCATTTAAAATCCTTGGCCAGTGGTTGGAGCTTTTTGTCTTTTCTTCTGTCTTCACAACTTACATTTTTGGATTTAATTCTGTATGGTTTTCAACTGACAGTGGATCCTGAGAAACTCTGCTTCTGAGAATCACTTTTCAAGTGTTTTGGTTGGGGTTTTTTTTTAATTTTTTTTTAAGTAAAACCAATTGCCTAGAGTTTTGTATTCTAAAACCTCTTTCCACTCAATCAGCAGTGTTCTAAAACTGCTGATAAATAAGAAAAAAATAAGAAAGTTACTTCTAAATTACTTTTCTCCTCTCTCCTCCTTGTTTCAGGCTGAATATTCAGCATGTAGCCTGAGAAATAACTTCTTTAAATGTTCTTCCAATCTTACAGGTGAAAAACCAGACCCTGACCAAACATTTAAATTAACATCTTTACAGAACTTCAGCAGCTGTCTGCCTAACACTTGCACAACCTTGGTATCTAATCACAACATATCCCATAGACAGCCTGAGACTGTCTTGATGGAAACACCTCAAGACACAATTGTGAGTTTTGCTAAAATCCTTGTATTTAAAGCAGTCTTTCCAGCTTAACTGAAGAATGCTAATTAGAAACAAGTGTCTGAGTGCCTGACACCTGCCTTCCATTTTTCAGGAGTTGAACAGAATCAACCTAGAATCCTCTAATTCAAAATATTCCTCCTTGAACACGGATTCTTCTATGTCTTACATTGACTCAGCTGTGATTTCACCAGATGCTGTCCCTCTGGGGTCAGGAACTGCCATTTTGTCTAAACAGGCTCAAAATAAACCAAAAACTGGGAGAAGTTTACTGGGGGGACCAGCAGCTTTGAGCCCACTAACCCCAAGGTAAGTCCTTGAGATAGAGAATTCCTCTCTACAGCTGCTAATAATGTTTGTTAGAGGAAGGTGCCTGGTGCTGCACAACATCCCCAAACGTGTGTTGATAGCATGTTGTACATCATGCTACAGAAACTAAACAGCTTTTGGTCCCATCTGTGAGTTTTTTTTTCCAACTGTTGTGATTTTTCATGAGAAGAGAGGAACTGTTGGTTTAGTAGATTGCTTATTGTGGTGTTGGAAGAATTGTTGGTTCAGAGCAGAAAGACTCCTTTAAACTTTTAAGAACATGACTTAAAGAACAGCTCTCTTATAGAGCATAGATTCCCACAGAATTGCCATGGTTGGAAAAGAGCTCTAAGATCAGAGTCCAATCCTAAATTTCAGTATTTCCATCTGGTTTAAACAGGATGATATTAAAAGCTGTTAATACTTGCATTGTCTGTTTCTCTTACTTATTATGCAAGCAGACAAAGAAAGTTCTGTGTTTTTCAGGAATAAATATGCTTTCTATTAAAATGTCTTTTATAGATGAGGATGTTAAGATATTGAAGGTTAACTTGATTTCAGAACTCCTTCACTGATTTAAATTAATCATCTGAGTCTCTGTTTTATCCACAGAATCAGGCACTGAATCTAACACTCAGAAATTGACCTTTCCTCCTCTTTTTTTGTTCTCAGCTTTGGAATTTTGCCACTAGAAACCCCAAGCCCTGGAGATGGATCATATTTACAAAACTACACAAACACTTCCTCTGTAATTGATGTGCCATCCACAGGAACACCTTCAAAAAAGGTATTTTGTGTTCCAGACTCTAATCCCTGTTCTATAAATTTGACATTGCAGTGTCCATGAGAGAAGAATCCAGAGTCCCAAGTGGTGCTGACAGTGAGGAGAACCCCCCCTTACCCCCTGCCTTCAGAATTTGTTTGGGAAAGCAATTAATCTGAGTGTGGAATTGATTGCAGCCCTCCTTTAGCTGTGGAAAATGTTTGGGCTAATTAGATGAAAAATAAGTTTATGGCTAATTTTAATGTGATTAAAAAAGAATCTGCTCTCACTACTACTACTCCAATGGGATGAGGTTCAACAAGGCCAAGTGCCGGGTCCTGCACTTTGGCCACAACAACCCCATGCAGCGCTACAGGCTGGGGACAGAGTGGCTGGAGAGCAGCCAGGCAGAAAGGGACCTGGGAGTCTGGATTGACAAGAAACTGAACATGAGCCAGCAGTGTGCCCAGGTGGCCAAGAAGGCCAATGGCATCCTGGCCTGGATCAGAAACAGCGTCACCAGCAGGTCCAGGGAGGTGATTCTGCCCCTGTACTCAGCCCTGGTAAGGCCACACCTCGAGTCCTGTGTCCAGTTCTGGGCCCCTCAGTTTAAGAAGGATGTAGAGGTCCTGGAACAGGTCCAAAGGAGGGCAACCAGGCTGGTGAAGGGACTCGAACACAGATCCTATGAGGAGAGGCTGAGGGAGCTGGGGCTGTTCAGCCTGAAGAAGAGGAGGCTCAGGGGAGACCTCATTGCTCTCTACAACTACCTGAAAGGAGGTTGGAGCCAGGGGGGGGTTGGTCTCTTTTCCCAGGCAACTCTCAGCAAGACAAGAGGGCATGGTCTTAAATTGTGCCGGGGGAAGTTCAGATTGGATATTAGAAAGAATTTTTTCACGGAAAGGGTGATCAGACATTGGAACGGGCTGCCTGGGGAGGTGGTGGACTCTTTGTCCCTGGAGACTTTTAAAAAGCGACTCGATATGGCACTCAGTGCCATGGTCTAGTGACTGTGGCGGTAGCTGATCAAGGGTTGGACTCGATGATCTCTGAGGTCCCTTCCAACCCAGCCTATTCTATGATTCTATGAATTCTTTAAGGCAGTGAAAGAATATTTGTCACCAGCTCATGTATTTATAGGCTAGTGAGGATGGGGGTGAGAGGAGCATTTTAATTTGATGACAAGTGGTCTAATATTATCCTAACAAAACTTTTTTAGACTTTTCTGAAGTGCTAGTTAAAATAAATCTTAGTTTAGAATAGTATCTTATGTTGAAACAACTGTTTCTAAAGCCTCAAAAGGTTTTATTTTTAAACTTGCCTTTTCAAAGGAGGCAGCAAGAAAAAAAATGCACCATATCTTAAATCCAGACATCTGCTTTGTAAATATTTTCAGCTTGTCTTGTCACTTCCTTTGGCTAGCAAAATTTTTTTCTCAACTTTTGGAGGCATATGCAATAATAGGTTTTTTTTTCCTTTTTTTTTTTCCCCCCCCACCCAAGATGCAGAATGTTGAGTTTCTGATGCTTGAGGCAACCTGAGGAAGGTGCTATACCAGCCCAAATGTGGAGTTATCACTTTAATTTAATTTAATTTAATTTTAATTAAATTTAATTAATTTAATTTAGTTTAAATTAATGCATTTTCAAATAATCCTGGAAGCCTCAAGTGAGCAGAAGCTCCTGATTTCTGGCAAGCAGTTCTTGAATTCTGGTTTACAGACCAGATTAATCAAAATACTTCAGGGCTGGCTGAGAGAATGGTGCTGTTTCACTCAGCTGTGTCTTGTGTAGAAGAAACTAAAATGATTTTTTTTTTTAATTCTTTAAGAATCTGCCATAGTTACCATAGTGATAAATGAGGGGTGGAATGTTGATGGCAGTTTAAGAACCATTTGAACATTTCTAAAAGCAAAACCCTGAGGATTTTTCCCTTTACTTTTAGTAAATCTAGAAGTGGCAGGAGGAGTGCTGGTGTTTTACAGGTGGCCAACTCTTATAAAAAACTCAGTGCAAGTAAGAGTTGAATTCCTCTAAAAGCAGAACTTGAATTTCTGTGCTTGCTCTGGATAAATCACCTGGTGCTCAGCTGCTTTTGCCCCTTCTATAAGTGAAATCTGGGAGCTGCTAAAAACAATTTGCCAACTTTCATTGGCCCAATATGTAGAAGAATAAAAACCAATGAGCAAATAACTGTTTTTCTTTGGATGGCCTTCTGAAACTGACTGAGAATTCTAAGATCTCCCTTCACAGACCACTATGGTGTCTCTAGGGATTACTGCAACACTTTCTTTTAATTCTGCTTGCTGCTGCTGCTTTTTTTTTTTTTCTTTTTCCTTCTTGTTTTTGCTCTTTTGGGGCTGGGCTGCACTAAACCAGTCAGCTAGAACCATGCTTCATATGGCTGAGCCAGTTCCCATCCTGTAGTTGCTCAGGACCAACCAATTTTCAGTGGTATAGTTGAAAACACTGGTGGCCTCTGCATGTGTAAGAATTATCCAGACTCTGAAAATGGAAATAGTTTGCCAAGTGCAGCTTTTCAGCCTCACACTCACCTGGATTTCAGCTCAGGTGTGTACTCCAGAACAGGTGAAAAGCTTTGGGGAATAAAATCATATTTTCTGCTGCTTTCTTGCTTTGGTTTTGGTACAGGCCAACAGCACCAAGGTAGAAATTTTGCTCATCTGTGCATCTGCATCTCTCCTCTTACCTAAACATAAATCAGTTTCAATAAACACAGTTTTAATTAACAGCTTAGAATTCTGATGTGTGCTTTGTCCAAGGCAAATAATTACTTGGCCAATTCCACTTCTCCTCTTTAAATTCCTCAGTTAGAAAAGGTTGAGTGTAGCTGGGGCTCAAATGTGCAGGACTTGAGGGAGGCAGTTTCCTAGGAAACCCGTGTGGAAATGAATGAAACATTAGGATGGAACCAAAGGTTTCCTTTCTGAGTGGGCAAGGGTGCTTTCTGGCTGCTTAAACTGTCCTCTTGATAAAAGAAACTGAGAAGGGAGGGACAACTGTGGAACTCAGTGCCTGAACTGGGGGGTTTGTGCTGTCATCAATCCTGCTTGCTGATTTTGGTGTCTTAAAGGACATTTCTTCCAAGCAGCCATCAGAGAGTTGTGTGTTAGTGTCCCAGGAGAGGGCAGAAGGAGGGGGTTTAAGCTTTCTTTAAATGGCAGGGAGGGAAGGGCTTGTTCTGAGTCCTTTGTAGGAAGTCTGAATTTTTCTCTACACTTCTTCCTTAGGTTTCAGCTCCACAGGTTATCCCAGCTCTAGGTTTGCATGCCCCAGCTGTGCCAGGATAGGCATCAAAGTACACATTTTTTTCTCTCTGATAGTGTATGAAGCTACAAGACAGTGTTTTGGTGCTAAGCCATGACATGATTGTAAACTCTGGCAAATAAAAGATCCCAAACCTGTGTGTGCTCAGCTGAGAAGCAGTAACTTGGCTAATCCATCTTAACCTGAGTGGAGCTCTTTTCACTTTTTATGCTGCAGAATGCAGGTCCCTTTCTGATGAAGCAGCATATTTCTGTGCCTCTTCCAAAGGCTCAGGCAGTAATTATTTATGAAATCCTGATTTATGTTATGAACCAGAGAGGGGAGCAGCAAGCTCAGGTGTTGTACCCCATGCACCTCCCTGAGGTGGTGTTAATGGTTGTGGATGTGGTTGCAGGTGGATAATTCAAGAACTTCTTACAGTTTCTTGCCACTAGGTGGAAATTTTATCAAATTATGTGCATCAGGTTGGTAAACTCAGTGTTATTGGCATTTCAAGAGGTAAAATAAGAGGGGTTTTTTGAGATGTGCTCTGTGGAGTGTGTGGGGGGGGAGCCTTCACCCTGAAGTGTATTCTATTTCCCCTCCTTTGTGTAGATTTGATAGGCAGGATGGATTTGGTTTGGTGTGGCAGAAATTGGGACCACTTAGTGACATAATAACAAACCTGTAGAAACTTTGTCTTATGCAGAGTGTCAGCAGGATCAGCCAAGCTGGAACAAAATCTGTCTTCTCCCAGAGTGGAAATAGCCGAGAAGTCACTCCCATTCTTGTTGCACAAACACAGAGCTCTGGCCCACAAACGAGGTAAGGGGGAGGGAGAAAACATCATTTTGGAGCATTACATACTTTTGCCTCTCCATTTTTGAAGGAATTTGGCACTTTAAATTGCCCAACCTGTGTGGGTGTTCCTGCAGAATTTCTTTTGCGTAGAGGAAGAAGTTGTATTTTCTGTAAAATACCTTCATTGGGGAAGTAGGAAGCTCGTGCATTGTGCTTGGGCTGTTATTGGTGTTTGTTTGGGTTTTTTAAATCTCCTTTGCAGTTAAACAATTTCATAAATAAATTAAAAAGTAGCTGGAAGGAAATTTTCCTCATGTTCTTAACATGCAGCAGGTAGAGTTCTTGTTACCGTTTGGATTGTACTCGAGCACTTTGAACAAAGATAAAAGCTATTTTTATTGAGATGTTCCTTATAAAAAGGATTTATTTAACTATTAAAAATGAAGAACATTCAGTTTTGAGTGTGCCATTTGTTTTCAGTACTACACCTCAGGTATTGAGCCCAACAATTGCTGCTCCCCCAAACTCACTGCCTCGAAGAAGCTCTCGCCTCTTTACTAGTGATAGCTCTACAACAAAGGTAACAAACTTTGTCTATTTTGCAAACCTGTGAATTCCTCACCCATGCTACTGCACTGATAAATCATTTCTCTGTTTGCATAGCAATTCTGGCAGCTTAAGAACAGGTTCTCTGTGAGCAGAACTTTATGTGCAAAAAACCATCACCATATAATGTTATTTTTAAGCTCAAATAGTAGGAAGTGCTCAGCTCAAATAGGAAGAAAAGTGTTATGAACAAAAAGAAAGATGTGAACCTTTGTTTGAAAATGAACTACTAAACATATTTGAAGTTACTGTAGACTTTAGTTTCAAAGTCAAACAGCTGGGCATGGTTATTAAGGCTGCAAAGAGGCATAAATTACATTTTACGTAATTCACTTTCAAGTTACCTGAATTTAAAAGACTTATTTATATGGAACTCTTCCTCTTCTTACTTGCAGGAAAATAGCAAAAAATTAAAAATGAAGTTTCCACCGAAGATCCCAAACAGAAAAACAAAAAGTAAAACAAATAAGGGAGGAATAACTCAACCAAACTTAAATGACAGTTTGGAAATTAACAAACTGGACTCTTCCATCATTTCAGAAGGGAAAATTTCCACTGTCACACCACAGATCCAGGCTTTTACACTACAGAAGGCAGCAGCAGGTCTGTTTGAATGCTATTGGACTGTAGTAAATAAAACTTCATGTATCTGTGTTTTAAGGTTGGATGAAAAGGTTTTGCTGCAGTGTTTTTTAGCCTGGGCTGTCCCCTTTGTATAATTACAAAGACAATTAATTCATTATCTTCTGGCTAATTTACAAGCAACATGTGAAGAAATAGTAAAAAGTGGGTAGTTGTAAGAAGGTGCAGCTTGCAATCTTGCAGTCTCTGGTCCTTATTAATGATTAAAATCTTTTCAGGCAAGATCCTTGGAAACTTGATTCAGAAGAACTATTAGTAACCCATCATCTTCCCTCCAAATTGGGTTGAAGTAGCCTGTTCTCCCTCCATCCTTTAAATGACATCCTTTAAATGACAAATCTTTATTCCAATTGTTAGAAAATCCCAGGCAAACTGCTGAATTCCTCTCTTTTGACTTGATAATATTTCCAGGCAGCAAGATGATGTATCCATGGATACCAGGCATGTAGAAACTATCTTCAGACCTAACAAAATGTTTGAGTAGCTGCTGAAAATGCAGAAGTGCAGTTGCCCTCAATTTCAGAGTTTCTCTCTTGTTGTCTGAAGAAGTTGTCACTGTCTGACTTCTAAACCTTGAACCTTTGTCATGAAAACTCCTTCAGGAGCTCCCAAACTTTACCAAAGCTTTTCCAAAGCTCCTGAATTTGGGAGCAGTGCCTGCCAAAGTGCAGAACTCCTGAGATTAGCAGTTTCAAGGAAATAGGTCTCAACTCTCTCTTTTTTTTTTTTTTTTTTTTTTCTGCTTTTATTTATTGTGTTTTTTCTCCTAGAAGGTTTGATGAGCCTGCTCCGGGACATGGGCAAAGGTTATTTAGCTTTGTGTTCATACAACTGCAAAGAAGCTATAAATATTTTAAGCCATTTACCATCCCACCACTACAACACTGGCTGGGTGCTGTGCCAAATTGGGAGAGCTTACTTTGAACTTGCAGAATATATGCAGGTAGGAACTGCTTGGGGTTGGTTCTTTTTTCATTTATTTCTCTTTGGAATCTTTTCCTAAAAACCTGCAAGCTTCCTGCCAAAACTCTGGGAAGTTTCTGGGTATTTGTATAACCATTAATGCTACACCTGGAGTGGATTTAAATCTTGAATCTTCACTGAGTTTTCCTGAAGAAGCTGAGCTGCATTTTAGATTTCATCTGGTTTTCTTTGGCATCCAACTCTTGGGGTCTCCTCCTTGCCTGTCTCCATCTTCACCCACAGCTGATGGGATTGTTTGTAGTGCAGTGAAACAGTTTGGGTTTTGTGTGCTCTGCTTTGGGTGGAATTAAGTTGAATTTCTGTCCTTAGGCTGAGAGAATATTTTCAGAAGTAAGGAGGATTGAAAACTACAGAGTGGAAGGCATGGAGATCTATTCAACCACACTGTGGCATCTGCAGAAAGATGTTGCCCTCTCAGTTCTTTCAAAAGATTTGACAGATATGGATAAAAACTCACCAGAGGTAAGAAATGTTGAGTGACAAATGGGGAGCTGGATGTAACAAAATGATTGGGAACAAAGCTCTGAGCTCAGTTCAGGTTTATTCTGTGACAACTTCCTGGCAAAACTGGAGAGAGGGGGGGTGGCAGGATTGTCTGAACTGATGGTGCTTGAATTGGCTGCTTAGAATTAAAATATCAGCTTACCTGGAACAGCTTGAAACCCCTTATCTGTTAATGCTTCTTTACATTTGCAGTGGCACCATTCATCCAGGAAGATCAGGAGGCTTTCACTCCTACAGCTGCCAGTGTGTGAAGATAAAAACTGTATTTTTTTCCTGTGCCACTTTTTAATTGCTGCAGTTAATTCAGTGGCACTTAAAACATCTTTGCTCTAGTTGGTATTTTCAAATTTTCAATTATAATTTTTACATTTCTACACCAAAGTCCATTAAATTGGAGGACAGATAGTAATGACAAGTCAAGATATTCAAAAAGACATTTTTAGTGCCACATTTAAGGAAAATGTAGATAATACAGTTATAATAATACTGGATTTTTTTTACTGGAGGAGAGAATCCTGTTTGTTTTCTTATTAGCTTGTGTAATAGAGGGAAAACAAAACCACGAGTTATCTAAAAATTAGATAAATCAGCATGGAAAAATCTGTTCAGTAGTCACTCTGAGTACTAAAAAATGTGCTAATTTTGCAATGTTGGTTTTTTCCTAGGCATGGTGTGCTGCAGGGAACTGTTTCAGCTTGCAGAGGGAGCATGACATTGCAATCAAGTTCTTCCAGAGAGCCATTCAAGTTGATCCAAACTATGCTTATGCCTACACCCTGCTGGGACATGAGTTTGTGTTAACAGAAGAGCTGGACAAAGCACTGGCTTGTTTTAGAAATGCAATCAGAGTCAACCCCAGACACTATAATGCCTGGTAAGTTTGGCTTCAGTCTGTTCCATTCTGTTCTGGGTTAAGAACTGGCTGGAGAGCAGGGCCCAGAGAGTGGTCCTGAACGGGGCTGCATCCGGTTGGCAGCTGGTCACCAGTGGTGTCCCCCAGGGATCAGTGTTGAGCCCAGTGCTGTTCAATATCTTTATTGATGATTGAGATGAGGGGGTTGAGTCCATCATCAGCAAATTCACAGATGACACCAAGCTGGGGGAGTGTGGATCAGCTGGAAGGCAGGAGGGCTCTGCAGAGGGACCTGGAGAGACTGGAGAGTTGGGCTGATCCCAAGGGGATGAGGTTCAGCACAAGAACCCCATGGGGAGCTCCAGGCTGGGCACAGAGTGGCAGCAAGGGAGCTGGGAGTCTGGATTGCCAGGAAGCTGAAGAGGAGGCAGCAGTGTGCCCAGGTGGCCAAGAAGGCCAATGGCATCCTGGGCTGGCTCAGGAAGAGCGTGGCCAGCAGGTCCAGGGAAGGGATTCTGCCCCTGTGCTCATCCCTGGGGAGGCCACAGCTTGAGTCCTGTGTCCAGTTCTGGGCCCCTCAGCCCCTCAGGAAGGAGCTTGAGGTGCTGGAGCAGGTCCAGAGGAGGCAAGTGGGCTGGGGAAGGGACTGGAGCACAGATCCTGTGAGGAGAGGCTGAGGGAGCTGGGGGTGTTGAGGCTGGAGAAGAGGAGGCTCAGGGGAGACCTCATCACTCTCTGCAACTCCCTGAAAGGAGGTTGGAGCCAGGGGGGGGTTGGGCTCTTTTCCCAGGCAACTCTCAGCAAGACAAGAGGGCAGGGTCTCAAGTTGTGCCAGGGGAGGTTTAGGTTGGAGATGAGAAAGAATTTCTTTCTGGAGAGGGTGATCAGGCATTGGAATGGGCTGCCCAGGGAAGTAGTGGATTCTCCGTGTCTGGAGATCTTTCCAAAGAGCCTGGATGTGGCACTGAGTGCCATGGGCTGGGAACTGCAGTGGGAGTGGATCAAGGGTTGGACTTGGTGATCTCTGAGGTCCCTTCCAACCCAGCCCATTCTAGGATTCTATGTGATCCAGAATCCCTTTGGAAGAAATACCTTCCAAATGCTGCCACTCCTGTGGCTTCCCTTCCTCTCTTCTAAGAACAGAGCAAAACTTTCTGCACAAGATGTGGCCTCATCTGCTTCTTGTGAAAGTAAATGTTTAATAAGGGCAAAAAATTAGAGCTTTTTTGGTTTTCACAGATTATTTTAGCTGGATTACCCCAGCTAGTTTGTTCTTCTCTGCAGTATTCCTCATGCATCTCATCTCCAGTTGCAGCTGGGGAGAGGGGAGATCTGTCCCTTTGTAGCTTAGGATAAATTCAGTTTCTTTCAGCTTTTTCTGTGGGGAAAAAAGTAGATCAAGCAGGAAAACTGAGATCTGCTGCCTGAATCTTGAGAATGCCTTTTAACTTGTAGTTGTTCAGCCAGTTTTCCTGAATCTATTAACTCTTCCAACTACCCAATTGAGCAAAAAAACCAAGATGGTTTTAGAGCTTTTTTCCCCCCAAGAAACTTCCTGCCCTGGAATTACAAGTGTCTAGACCATTTCTACCAGGTTATCTTCACTTCCAAAGCTACTTTGCTTAGAATGCAGTCTTTCTGAAACAGAATTGGTTTTCTTTTTGCAGGTATGGGTTGGGAATGATTTATTACAAGCAGGAAAAATTCAGCCTAGCAGAAATGCATTTCCAGAAAGCACTTGATATCAATCCTCAGAGCTCAGTCTTACTGTGTCACATTGGAGTAGTAAGTAGATTGGATTTAACTCTGTCCTTGCTGTGTTTTAATCTTGATTTGCATGAGAAAAAATCTGAATGTTTTTAGCAAAAAAGCTCACCAATTGCAGAGCTTCTGCTGGAGGAGCTTAAGAGCAAGATGAATGAATAACCACAGAATTAATGTCAGAAAATGCACTCTCCTCTCTCTCCAAAGTACTTCTGGAATAAAATTAAATTATCTGCTCTTGTTGGTGAGTCAGGCAGTGATAGGAAAATCAAGACTGTGTGCATATAATGTGAACAGAGTATTTATAGGGTTTTTCTATAATGAATACAGAAGAAATAAATTTTTAGCTGTTCTTGCATACATTTGGACTAACACTTCATGTCTGCATAAAAAACCAGTCTGAGCCTCCTTGCAGTCAGTTGTAGATGTGACAACTGCCTCTGTACCACTTGATGTCACCTGAAGTTTCTGTAGCAGGCAGCTCCTTCAGCCAGCATCTGTTTAATGACATTTGCAAGGGGCTATTTTAAAATCTCATTTATCCATCCTGAAGTCCTGAGGAAACAGCAGCCTGACTCAAGCAAATGCTGACCAAGTTTTGAGGCTCTTCTTGGGTATTTGTGCTGGTGACTCAGGCTGGGGGAGGGTGAGGGATGATTTACCTGCTGGCATTCTTTTGGCTTCTGTGTGGCCCCAAAACTGTGTCAGATTCCACAAGGACAGAGGCTGCTTCTCACTTAAGTGCTGAGAAAGGTGTTGAGTTCACTCCTGGCCAAAGGTTAAATGATTTCTGCAGGCTCTTGGGGGGGGGGGAGAACCTTTTGAATTGGAGATGAGGTGAAGTTTTCTTTCTCTTTCATCATTTGATCCAGAATTGCACAAATATTTTTAAAGGGCTAGACTGTAAGTGAATATAGTCAGATGGATTTGTACTTGTCTAGCAGATGAGCTGTTCTTTTCCCTTTTAAAACTGCTCTCCCTTTCTCTAATAGGTCCAGCATGCACTGAAAAAATCTGAAAAGGCTTTGGATACTTTAAACAAAGCTATTAACATTGACCCCAAGAACCCACTATGCAAATTCCATAGAGCTTCTGTATTATTTGCAAATGAAAAATACAAGGTAAGATATGGCAGATCCAGACAAGAATATAAATGCAACAATTGTTTGGGCTGTTTGTTTCACATAAGTGCTAAATCACAGTCTGGTGATACCTTAACAGAGTTGCAGACTGCTAGTTTGTACTTAAATATTTTTATTTTTATTTTTCTTCTTCAGTCTGCTTTACAAGAACTTGAAGAACTGAAACAGATTGTTCCCAAAGAGTCTCTTGTTTACTTTTTAATAGGAAAGGTAAGTAAAACCTGTGATCATGAGTCCTTTGGGTTGGTTTGGTGCAGAAGTAGGAGAATTTCATGCCAGGCTGCTTCCATTTGGAGCAATATTCTAAAAATTGCCAAAGCTTTAAAGCTTACTGCTCAATACCTTTATTATGTGTCAGTATTAAATACAAAAGAGTTATTATTGGAGCAACTCTCTTTAACAGAAATCAAGAAAAAACAACCCCAAACCAGTGTTATTCTTTACCTTGTTGGATTCCACTCCTGTCAGCTGGAAAGGTAATTTTAAAAAGCAAGAAATTGATCCTGATGAAGATGCTTCACTGAGAAGAAATAGTGAGCAGTGTTTATGCACACTCACACAGCTTTCTGTGAAAATGGAGTTGAATTTAAATTGGTTTTAGTCTTAAATAAACACTTCCTTATCCTTACTACACACATTTGCTGTTTCCCTGGGGACTGATTGTAATAAATCTGCTTTTCAGAAAGTATCTCTTTGTCCAAACCTTCAGGTAGCAACTTCATGTAAATGTAGCCTTTTTCTGCTTGGCTTTTAGGTTTATAAAAAACTGGGTCAAACACATTTGGCCCTCATGAATTTCTCCTGGGCAATGGACTTAGATCCCAAAGGAGCCAATAACCAGATCAAAGAGGCCATTGATAAACGTTACCTTCCAGATGATGAGGAACCAATAACTCAAGAAGAACAAATCAGTGAATGTTACCCCTATGAATCAGGTTTGTACTCCCAACCCTTCTTAATCCAAGGAAAAATTTCCACTGAGGTGATAGAAAGAATCCCAGGTTTAATGAGTGCAACACTGCTTGACCTCACTGCTTGAACTCCAGAATTCCAGAGGCTCTTCACTGAGAAAAAATGCACTCATTCTTCCTACAGAGAGCTTAAAATACAAGGATTGTGACAATTCTTTAGAATCTGTAGGCTAGAGATAATGATTACTGTAAATTCATACAAACCATGCTTGGCTAATAGCATCCTAGGAGAGCAGAATCTTCCCAGAGCTGCACATCTTCCCTTGGAGAAGCATCAAATCATTTCAAGGTAACCAAATGGCAACTTGAAAGTGCCTGTAGAGGCTTTGTCAAAAGTTAAACAGCCTGGATATTGGGTAAAAAGAAAATGTTTGGTCTGCTAGACCTAAAGGTAGCTTTGGATGAATGTCAGGGAGGCAGTTTCATTGGAATCAAGAAAAAATAAAAAAGAAAATAAAAGACTCCTGTTAGGCTGCTTGGGAATAATCCACAAAAAGGAATGGCCTGGGTTTCCCTTCTCTTTTGAGTTCAAATTCCATGAAGTAGCTTGGTGAAGCATGGATAAATATTGACCTCTTTCATACAGGCTGAAAGAGTGATAGAAAAGAAAATGCTAATAAGAAATTGAATTCTTTTCCTCCAGAGAAGGAAAATACAACAGGGTTTGGATTCTTAGAAGTAGATCTGTGGTGTTTTATGCAGTTCTAGATCTTCAACTGAAAAAGTTCTGTTTTCCTCCTGCATATCATGTTGATCATTATTGATCCTGTGCTTTTCAATACTGGAAACTTCTCCTGCACTCCCATTCCTGAATTATCAGGCATTTTTTTTTTTGTTCCTTGCTGTTTGGGATTGGGCTCACTCAGACCTCTCACTGGGAGCTGAGAATATTTCTGACCAGAAGATGGAGACAGAGTCCTTGAACTGCTGAGCAACCTCTAAGCCCTTAAAAATAAGAGTACCCAAACAACTGAATGTGGCCAAGAAGCATAAACAACATAAATGTGTAAGCAAGTTTGGTTTCATGGGCTGTGCAGATAAAATGTAGAAGAGTTTCACAGTCTCAGCTGATTAATTTTTAGGATTATTGAGACAAACTCAAGTAAATGAACATATTCTCAGGGCAAAAGGAATTAATATACTGGCCATTTTGAGCCATTTTGTGCATTAACCACCAGTGTGGGGCTGACTGTGTCTACAGAAATCTGCAAAGTGTTTGTATTAAAGCAATAAAAGTTTCCCTACAAAGCATTTGGGAATTTCCAGGATGCCAGACTGCACCAGAGAGCTGCCTCAAGTCTACTCCTGTGTGTGAGGAGCAACCACCATTAGATATTTCCCTTTTTTTTTCTAATTTTAACAAGTGCAGCAGTTAAATATCTCAGGGTAGCTTTTGGTGTGTGCACATTTCTGGGCACTCCTTGGTTTCTTTATCCAAACAGCAGAAGGAACCTGGTTTTTTTGGAAGGTGAGCTGAATGCTCAGAGTTTTTCTTCAGCACCAGAAATGCCTCTGGGCATTTTATTTCAAGCAGTTCTCTTGCCTCATATCTCACAAAGTTCTTTGTCAGGGAGCAAGCAGAGGCTCCCTGACTCGTAATTTAATACCATGTGAGTGTCAATTGGTCACAATGCACTGAAGCAGTGGGTAAGTAAGGTGAATATTTCCTGCAGCTTGGATGTTTTGAAGGAGTGGGAAGGTTAAATTGGGAATTTGGGAACCCTCCATGCCAATCCCTAAGGAGGTGACCCACAATTTCAGGTTTTTAGCAGAAGATGGCTAAGGTGGGATGTTTTATTAGTACCTGCTTCATGTTAATTCCTTGCTAAATACCTCTCTGGGCTTCATAAAGTTGGCAGAAATTGGTATATTCAAAGGGAAAAGCCATATGACTTCAAAGCCTTTTGAGGGGAAGCCCAAACTCATCAGTCCTGTGGTTTTTGAGTTAACTGTGGGGGAATCTTTGTAATGAGGAAGCTTTGGGAGTTGTTTGACTACTTTTTGTGTTTCTTTTTCTTTCAAGTTGGCACAGACGAATCCCAAGAGAGCAGCATGACTGATGCAGATGACACACAGCTCCATGCAGCTGAAACTGATGAATTTTAACCTCTAAAAGCCAGTATCTGAGCCTGAGTGTGTGACTGGTACTGTTGTGTTCTCCCCTCCCTTTGCATCCTGGGTCTTCACATCACTGAGCCAGCATTGTCATTATTCTCCACTGACACCATGAGTACACCACTCAGATTAAACTGTACCCAGAGTAAATGGCAGTGCAATATTCAGCTGCTACTGAGTCTGACTGGTTGGCTCTTCCACCTTTCTGAAAGTGACTGAGGAGGAAATGCTATTTTTGGACTCCCCTTTGCTGGAAAAATATCATGGAAGAAAGACTTGGGGTTTGCTGTAACGATGCCAGTAGATGTGGGGATAGTACTAATGAAGCAGTGTCTTGGTTTTTTTGGTTTTTTGGTTTTTTTCCTCCAGAAATGTGTCTTAGTTTGGTTCTTTCTTGGTAAGCAGAGTGCTGAACCTCATTTCCAAGCTCTTCAATGACAGTGGTGACAAACACGTGGCTCTTAAAAGACTTTTGCTCATTGTGGTGTAACTTAAATGCCAGGGAATGTAAATGACCTTAAAGCTGCAGTGAACAAACATAATCCCCATGTTGGGGGGCTGGGGGTGTCCCAAAACACCCCAATGTCCCTTCTTAGAGGGCTGAAATGCAGAGGTGGAAAACGTAGCAGGAGAATCACATTGCAGAATCAAAGCTTTCAGTGAATGCTTTCATGTTCTAACCAAGCAAATTAATTTATTCACCTCCTCCCTCAAAGGTCAGTGTTTACTTTGGACTTGGAAGACCCAAATCAGCACCACCTTGCTTCATTTCTCACAGCCCCTTTGACTTCTTCTTTCCCCTTCTAAGAATAAAAATTAAGAAAGGGCAAATCAAGAGAGAAATGTAGATACAACTGGCCTGTGAAAACATCAAACCCTGACTCCAGAGGGACTGCAGGTTTCTAAGCAGGTGAACAGGGAAGACTGTGGAAGCCTTAATACAATCAGAACCTTACAGTCAAGTGCATCAATTGTCTGAGATCAGTATCATTTCACAAACTCTTTTGTAAAGTGTGGTCCAAGCAGGATGCAGAAATGTGCAATTATCTGTCTTTTTTTTTTGGTTTTTTTGTCTTTTTTTTGTTTGTTTGTTTAAAGCTGTTCTCTAGGATTCTCACCCTAGGAAGACTTGCCTCTTCTCCAGAGGCTGCTTCTGGGAGAAGACAGCTCTGTCACCTTAGTGAGTCCCAAATGATCTTTCTCTGTAGCATTCTGCAGCAGCAATTGGTGCCCTTTTGTGATAATAAAGTGTATGGTATAAGCAGTTTTAAAGAGCAATTTATGCATAATAAATTGGGAATTCTACCAATTTCATAGCAACACATTGGTTGTGATAAGTCTTAATGTTTGGGGGTTTTCTTTTTCATGTTGGTTTTTAGGGGGTCTTTTTAGCTACCTTTAAAACTTCTATTTTTTTTTTTAATTCTTTATCTTACACAAGGCACATCTGTCACAGCTTCTCTCTGGTCCTGAGCCACAGGAAAACCTTTAAAAAATGATCCTCAAGTGCTGAGTAAAAAATATAATTACCTGATTTTTGGGTTTTTTTTTTTTTTTAAGTTAGGAGGATAAGCAGTGAAAAAAAGCTTCAACTCCCCTAACAGCCTGAAAAGGAACTTCTAAAATCTGACAAATTCTGTTGAAGGAGCTTTGTTCTTCTGCCACATCCTTCCTTGTGTCTGGAAGGTGGATGAATTGCCTGGAAAATCATGACAAGTTGGAGCTGACTTGAAAAACCTTGCCCAGCTTTTTGGGGTGACACATTCTGGGCAAGACACAGGGTTCAGAATCCTCCTCTGTTTCTGTTGTGGTCCTTGGGGGGGGGTTTCCCATCCAGCCCCAGGATTTTCTGCTTCCCAGCACATCCCTTTCCAGGAGGAATTTTCTGAGCATAAGGTCAGGAGGCAGCACTGGTGTTGATGCCACCACTTGATGTGTTCATTGGCTTCTTTTAGGTTCCCAACATGGTTTTTTTCTTTGAAGCAAAAAGTAAGTAGATGCTGCTCTCAATTCTTTACCATAACAAATGCTGCTTGGTTTAACTGGAGAGCAGAGATGAAGGAAATGAAGTGGCTTTTCCCCTTTTTGTTAGGAATTGTGAACTTCATTGAAACCTTCAACACCCTGAAAAAAGAAATATGAATTCAGTTGGGGTGGTGGAAGGGTTCCCAGGCTCCCTGGAGCATTTAATCCTCACTTTATATTTCCATCAGCCCTTAAAGTGATAAATTTGTCCCCAGAATCTCAAGTAATATTTAGTTCATGCTGCTAATGAAATGAGGATTTAATTAATAAGATTCTTCTCTCTTTGAAGAGGGGTGGGGAGAAGGATGGGTGAGCATGAAGACACTCTGGCATCAAGTGTGTTTGCTGAAATAATTAGGGAACTGTCATTTTCTTACAACAAAACTATGGAAAACTCCAAAGTGTGGGTGTGGTGTGTGCTATTTGCATTGAAACAATGTAATTTGTCTTTTTTTTTTTTTTTTTTTTTGTTTTTTTTGATTTTTGATTTCAAAAATTGTACAGTCTTAGGAGAGAGAAGAGAAAAAAAAGAATCTTTTCTGTTAATATATTTACGATTCATTACAGGATGTGGAAAATCCAAATAAACTACTTTTAAAAGCAGGTTTAGCCCCAGGTCCTTTGGAACAGTTTTGGGATTCATCCTCCAGGAGGTGGGGAAGAGGAGCAGAGCTGGAGAGAAGGTTTGAGGAGTTATCATGGGGGCTGCTTCTTGTCCTGCTGCTATTGCCACCTCTGAATCTGTCCCAGGTTTCCAAAAAAAAGTTAAAAAAAAAACTTTTAACATAAAATGAGCCAAAAATCTGTGTTCCTGGGCTGGAGAATTTGGGATGAGGTGGAAAGAGTTGAGTGCCAAACCCATTTTCTCTTCGTTAGCTTCCATCCTGCAGCTCAACAGGAGATTAAAGAACCTCCTAGGTGTTTTTTACAATTTATGCCTTTCAGAGCAGAGAAATTATCCCAGACCTGGAGGAAAAGCTGAGGCTGGTGGCTGCAGAGGAATTCCTCTTGCTCCAAGTTCCCTTGTGTTGGATCCAAGCTTTTAACCCTCATTTTTATTCACTTTATTAACCTCATCCACTCATTTTGGTGAGAGCTGGAAAGTCACCCTGAATTTAACCCTTTCCTACCCCTGGTTGCCTCCCCCCTTTTTTTCCATGGGGTTTTCTTTTAATCCTGGACTTCTGCACCCAAAATGCAGCCCCATGGTTAAATTCTTTGCTGCCTTCCTGCCCAGCTTTACACAGAGCTGAGTTATTCTTCCTGTCTCGTGGGTTACAGGTTTTTTGTGTCTGTTTTTTCGTGTCAAACAGGGGGGGTTTGGGCTGGGAAACAGCTTTGTTGATGGGAGGCTGAGCTTGAGATGTCTGCAGGCAAAAAACTTGACTTTTTTTGTAAGCTCTGCTGCTTCCTTCTCTGTCTGAATCTGCCTTAGACACCGGGAGTTGTCACCACATCAGGATTTCCAGCTGGGGAATATTTTTGGTACCTGCTCTTGAGAAACACCCAGAGCTTTGGCCTGACACTTCCGTTCTCCATAAGGAACTTTGCTGCTGCTTCATCTCCTTATTTCGTGCCCCTCTGCCAGGCTTTATTTGAGCAAGACCTGGTCCAGGAGCAGGCACTGGTTTATTTTCATTTTTTTTCACTCAGTGGTGGAGGAGAATAGGGTTTCAAAACCAAAAAACCCATATTCTTCATCTTCAAAGAAGCAGGGTTTAAAATTAGATTAACACAGAGAATAAAACTTTTTTTTCTACTTTTTCTTTCCTACTACTTTTTCTTTTCAACTGCTTTTACCTCTCTGCTTTTCAAACCACCATTATTGGGGAACCTGCTTCCCCATTTCTGGATCCTGCTACTCTCTAAACCCTGGAAGATATTCCTTCCTTTTTGAGGGACAGCTGGAGAAGCAGGGACAGGAGAGCACTACGGGCAAATGGCCGCTTCGGGCTGGTAGATTCAAGGTTGGTGGTAAAAGGGCAACCTGTAGGATGATTGTTGGTGGTGTTGTGGGTAGGGTTCCATGTGAGGGTTAAGGCCAGCCAAAGTTTTCAGTGGTCACTCTTTGCATCTGTTTGCCAGTCCCGGTTGTTCGGACTTTTGGGACCCCATTCAGCAATCTGGGCAAATGGCCGCTTCGGGCTGGTAAATTCAAGGTTGGTGGTCAAAGGGAAACCCGTAGGCCGATTGTTGGTTGTAGCGGGAGGAGCCTTTCTTGCTCCTGAGGCGCGATGAGCTGCTGGCCTCTCCATTGCCTCTCACAAGAGTGAGCTGAGCTTCTCTCTGTGGGTGTGTGTCCCAACTTTATTGCCTTCCTGGTCTTGTTCATGCCCAATAGGGGCCTGTTCTAACCAGGCACAGGTGGACTCACACCCACTCATTGGCAGCTCGAGGCACCTGGTTTATCTTCTCTACAGTTGGTGGTGCTGTGGGTAGGGTTCCATGTGAGGGTTAAGGCCAGCCAAAGTATTCAGTGGTCACTCTTTGCATTTGTTTGCCAGTCTCAGTTGTTCCGACTTTTGGGGCCCCATTCAGCAATCCGGGCAAACGGCCGCTTCGGGCTGGTAGATTCAAGGTTGGTGGTCAAAGGGAAACCCGTAGGCCAATTGTTGGTGGTGCTGTGGGTAGGGTTCCATGTAGAGAAGATAAACCAGGTGCCTCGAATTGCCAGTGAGTGGGTGTGAGTCCACCTGTGCCTGATTAGGACAGGCCCCTATTGGGCATGAACAAGACCAGGGGGCCAATAAAGGTGGGACACACACCCACAGAAGGCACCTCAGCTCACTCTGGTGCGAGGCATGGAGAGGCCAGCAGCTTGTTGAGCCTCTGGAGCAAGAAAGGCTCTTCCCACTACACTTCTACCCTGGAAGCGCTGTGTGGTGGCTGGAGTCCTGGAAGAGACCAGCAGCTCGTCGAGCATCAGGAGCAAGAATGGCTCCTCCCGCTACAGTTCCATGTGAGGGTTAAGGCCAGCCAAAGTTTTCAGTGGTCACTCTTTGCATTTGTTTGCCAGTCTCAGTTGTTCTGACTTTTGGGGCCCCATTCAGCAATCTGGGCAAATGGCCGCTTCGGGCTGGTAGATTCAAGGTTGGTGGTCAAAGGGAAACCCGTAGGCCGATTGTTGGTGGTGCTGTGGGTAGGGTTCCATGTGAGGGTTAAGGCCAGCCCAAGTTTTCAGTGGTCACTCTTTGCATTTGTTTGCCAGTCCCGGTTGTTTGGACTTTTGGGACCCTGTTCAGCAATCCGGGCAAATGGCCGCTTCGGGATGGTAGATTCAAGGTTGGTGGTCAAAGGGAAACCCAGAGCCTGATTGTTGGTGGTCTTGTTCTGGATTCTCCTGGATAACTATGACAAAAATCTGGTTGTAACCACCACACAAACCTGACTTTTCCCAGGGAAGGAGATCCCTGGGATTGGAGCTGCGGGAGAGGGTGAATGGTGCTGCTCTGTATAGGGTGTGTTTGGATTTTAATGTAAATTTAGAGGATTTTGGCTCCTCTATTGAGTTGGTGCATAAATTCCTCCTGGGTCTTTCCTGCACCAGCTATGATGACGACAAATTCAGCATGGTTTTTTTAAAAGCAAAAATGTGTGCTGGGGGAATTCATCCCATTCCACAGGAATCTCTGGCTCCAGCAGTCTCCTTCCTTCCACATCACCCCATGGATGGACCTACTTGGACTTGGGAGTGGCAAGAATCCCAACCAGAACCCATCCCCTTGCCCAAGGAGCCAAGAAAATGGACTTTTTTCTATGAATCCAGCAGAACCTTGGGAATACTCAGACCTTGGAGACACTTCAGGATGGTACCAACCCTCCTGGTGATTCCCGGGAGGAGCAGGGCACTGGAATAAGGATCTTGGATGCTGGGGGTGGATCTGCAGCATCCCAAACATCCCAAAGGGACTTTGGGATCATAACCATGATAAAAATCTGGTTGTAACCACCACACAAACCCCACTTTCCCCAGGGAATGAGATCTCTGGGACTGGGGCTGTGGGATATGGTGAATGCTGCTGCTCTGGGTAGGGTGTGTTTGGATTTTAATGTAAATTTAGAGGATTTTGGCTCCTCTATTGAGTTGGTGCAGAAATTCCTCCTCTATGTCTTCCCTGCACCAGATGTGACAAATTCAGGATGTTTTTTAAAAGCAATAATTTGGGCTGAGGGAATTCATCCCATTCCACAGGAATCTCTGGCTCCAGCAGTCTCCTTCCTTCCACATCACCCCATGGATGGACCTACTTGGACTTGGGGGGGTGGCAAGAATCCCAACCAGAACCCATCCCCTTGCCCAAGGAGCCAAGAAATGGGACTTTTTTCTATGGATCCAGCAGAACCTTGGGAATACTCAGACCTTGGAGACACTTCAGGATGGTACTAATCCTCCTGGTGATTCCCGGGAGGAGCAGGGCACTGGAATAAGGATCTTGGATGCTGGGGGTGGATCTGCAGCATCCCAAACATCCCAAAGGGACTTGTGACTCTGAGGGACCCTCAGTGGAAACTTCAGGAGTGTCCATTGGGATTCAATCCTGCCCAGCCCTGGGATAAAAGACCAGAAAAAAAACCCAAAAAACCAAACCAAAACAAAAATGACAAGAGGAAGCAGAAAGAGCAGAGCTGGTGTGAGGAGGCAGAAGGAAAAGCCAGGGCAGGGTGTCCCTTCCCCACTGAAGCCCCCCCTGAGCTCAGCAGCGTGTGGCTAGCAAGGGACCCGAGGTGGCCACTGCTGGGTGACAGCAATCTGGAGCGTGGGACCCTCGAGGGGCAGCTCAGGGCCCACTGGTGACAGCCATGGGGGAGTGGGACTGCTGCCATCCCTCCCGCAGCTCCGCGTCCCTCACAGGGGCAGGGATGCGTGTCACCTGCGGGACACGGGCCCTGTGTCACGCGTGTGACAAGGCAGGACCCCTTGTCACCCACGAGTCACGGGTGGCCTGTGGTCCGCGGGACACCCCGCATCCCCGGGGCTCAGAAGCCGCTGCCCCCCCCCCTCCACCCCCGCAGCACCCCCGCATCCAGGCCCCCGCCGGTCCCGCGGCCCGGGAGGACCCGTGGCTGCCCCGGGAGGCGGCCCAGAGCCCGGGGCCTCCTGAACGGGCCGGGCCGGGCCGAACCTGCGGGATGGGGTGGGGTGGGTGCGGGAGGTGGAGCGGGCGGTGAGCGGAGGGTCCCGGGGGGGGGTAAAAGGGGGGTGGGTGAGGGGTGCGGGGGGTGCCGGGCAGGGGCCGATCCGCGGCACCGCATCAATCACCCCTCGCCCCGCCCCTCCGGCGCTGATTGACGCGGCGGCAGCCAATGGGAAGGGCCCATGCCCCGGGCTCAGCCAATGGGGGCGGGGGGAGGGCGGAAGGTCCCCACTTCAAGGGTGGTTGAGCGGCGCAGGTAGGTGCGGGGCGAGGCGCTGTCGGTGCGGGGCGGCTCGGGGGGGGTGCGGGGAGGAGGGACCCCGGGCCGGGGGCTTTCGGGGGTGGGTCGGTACCGAGTGGGGGGCGCGAGGGTCCCCTCATCGCCTGCGGGCAGCACCAGGCCAAGTCCTGTCGTTCCCCCCCCCCCCCTCTGCTTCCCCGCTGCCGTCCTCCCGCAACTTGGCTGCGGGGGCTGGGGTGGGGGGGAGGGAGATAGGGGGGGGGGGGGAGGCCACCGAGGCCACCCCGGGGAGTTGGGGGCCGAGGTTGGTTTTTGGGGGGTGGAGGGGGTGGGCCGAGCTGAGGGCCCGGGGCGAGCTCCGCCCCGCAGCGCTGCCCGGGGTGGGGGGGGCCGGGCCGGCTCCGTGCGGTGCGGGGATCCCCCCCTTCCCGCCCCGGGCCTCCATTTTAGTCCGGGGAAGCAAGGCAGGGCCTGGGGGGGCTTCTAGAAGGATCCCGGGAACGCAGCCCCCCGGTCCCCCGCACCACTGGGCCGGGCTCTGGGTGCTGCGGGGCCCCGGGGCGGGATGGAGGTAAAGGGGGTAGGGGAGAGGCGGGGTGGGTGTGCGGGGTGCCAGCGATGCCCTCCTAATGCTGACAGCAATTTTAAATTTTTTTTTTTAATCTTTTTATTTTATTTTTTGTAATTTTTATTTTTTTTCTAGCTCAGGTCCTGGATTTTTCCACCTTCTCAACTAAATAAATAAGAAACTTGCAGCCCTACCAAAACGTCGGCAAAAGCTGGAAGGATCCGGAGCCCCTCGTTGAGCACCTGGACCACAGGTGGTGAGGATGGGCATGGCCAAGATGCCCACCAAGGTATGGTCACCTCTGTCTCCCCACCTGGGTGGGTTGAGGCTCAACTTTGGGGGGGGCTGCAAATCCCCTCCCCAACCCTCCAGGTTGGATGGGCTGAGTTGCTTTTCCAGGGGGTGTTCTAGTTCCTGAGGGTGTGGGATGGGTCTGGAGCTCTGCAGGGAGTTTCTTGGGGAATGGGGAACTTGAAAATGGAGGTTTGGGAAGATGGCTGGAAATGGGGATTCATCCCCTGGGTGTGCAAGGTGTTTTATTTCCAACCAGTTCCAGTGCCTGTTTGCAGTGAGGAGATGTGTAGCCTTCTCTTGGGGGTGTGTATTTCCTGGTATTAGCTGTCCTTGTATGCAACAGCACTGAGACATCAAGGTATGGCTTGCCTGGGAAAAGAAAGCTCTATTTCCCCCCCACCTTCTTTCCTGGATCCTTTAAACCTAAGGTTTACATCACTCAGGTCCTTTTTACTTGCTCTTTTATATATACTTAAAATATCAAGGGAGTTTTATCTGTACCTGTCAGAGTGGTCTTGGCTTTGTCCCAGGAAAACAGAAGGTCTCTCACCCTTTCTTTTTGGTGCTCAGATTTCTGTGTTTCTGCCTTCCCCAGGGGGGAAATGGTCACCGAGCTGCTGGGTGTGGAGTGGAGGGTGGCAAGGGTTTTGCTGATGCCTGTTTTGAAGTCACCTCTTCCCTTGCTAATGTTATTACAGGTTAAGAATCATGGTTTAAATGCACAGGTACAGCCCTCAGGTTCCATGAAGCTGAATAAAATCTAAAGGGAAGGATATTTCCCTCTTTTCATAACTCTACAAGCCAAAGCAGGCTGACTTTAGGCCAATTATGGAGGCTGAATTTAGAGCAAATTCTCTTGTAATGGGAAAACCAAAAATCTTTGCTCAATCCTTTCACACTGACCTTAAACAAATCTGCTCTGGTATCTGATCTCCAGTTGGCTAACACAACAGTAAAGGCTCTTATTCTTTGGACAAATAATAACATTTAAAATGTGAGCTTTAAAAAAGGACTTGAACTCCCTCCTACAAGTTCTGGAGGTTATCCCTAAATACCTGGGAAGTCTCTTTTGCTACAGCTCCTGCTGTAGGAAGTCAGGAGCTGATCTCTGCTGGAAACTGGTCCTTATTTCCAAAGCACCACATGGATAGATTGGCTCTACAGAGGTTTAGCACCTGGCTGTGTGGAGCTTGACACCCATTTTGGTGCTTGTGTGGCCCTTGGGTGCTGAGATTTCCTCCTGTGCCTCAGCTCCTGAGGCTCTGCAGCCATCCACAAGAGGTGATGTTCTAACAAAACGTTCTGATTCCAAACCTCAGCTCCTCAGCCTTGTGCTTCAGGCTGGAAAAAAAAAAAAAATCAAGTTGAAGAGAGCTTTAAGCCATTGGGAAATGGGGGGGATACAGTGTCACTTGTGTAGGGGGATTTGGGAGGGTGCTGGAGGCATCAGTGGGGTAGGGATGGGCAAGGGGGGAGGATAACACCAGATCCTGGAGCTGCTTCCCAGGAACTGGAAGGAGCTGTCTGTGTGTCCTGGTGTAGCCAGCTGGAGGGTGTAGCCAGGAGGATGTTCTGACTGTCCTGTGTCAGGCCAGCACATCCTCAGAGGTGTTCACTTCTTGTGGTGAGGATCTTGTTGGACCTTGCTGGGTTGTTTGGTGGGTTTTTTTTTGTGGTTTTTTGGTTTTTTTGGTTTTTTTTTTTTTTTTTTTTTTTTTTTTTAGTGTAGGAGTGTGTCATCTTTTCCTCTGCCAATTGCTTTAAAGCTTCTATGAGTCCATATTTGAGTGCCTGTCTGTCTTGCATCCCTGGTGTGTTCCCAAACTCCAGTGCCTGATGGCACTGTCCCAGTCTGCAATACTTTTTCATCATAGGACAACTCCTTTTCTTTAGCCTTTCCAAAGCTCTTTACCTGCAGCTCCTCAAAGGAGAGGGAAGGACCAGGAGGATCTTCCTGGGTCTTCACATCTAAAAGGCACAGGGAGAAATCTCCAGGCTCTGGAGCTCTCTGGGCTGTGGGGTTGGTTGCAGAAATGGGGGATTTGTTGCTGGTTTCCCTCTGGTTTTCTCTGCATTGCTTCTCCTGCATGAGACTTGTCCTAGGAAGTGGTCTTAATAAGCATGTAAGGACTTGACTTTTTCCACCAAGGATCTCTGATGTCTGTCTGTGCTGCAGATGGGGTTGGAACCAGGTAGATTTGGCCAGGACTGAAGGTTTTGCTATAAAACCCTGAAACTGGAAGCTGGGAGACTTGGGAACAGAAGTTCTTGGGGCACAGCTCTGCTCTTAGGATGCTGAGTGACTCTTGAGCATGACCAGAAGAGGAAATAATCTAAAGTCCTGGTTATCAGCTGTGTTTCAGTTAAACCACTGCTCCAGTTTGCAATTAAACTGAATTATTAGCAGCAGTAATAAAACAAAGCAGTAATTTTTTCCCCCCACCCCTCCAAGTCTGGAAATCCAAACAGCAATAGCATTGTTCCAAGTGCCCTCCAAGCAGAAACTTTCCTGTTAGTGGATCTGAAAAAGAATGTGTGAAAAAGAAGATTGTCCCATGAATTAATGACCAGAGACTCTTAAAAGTAATGTTAATTTTGTCACAGAGGGAGAGCTGTGGTGTCCCAGTGTCAAGTGATGGGAGCTTGGCCTTGGGGGGGGGGTCTGGGGTTTGCTGGAGAGCATGAGGTGCAGGACTTGGTAAAAACCCAAACTGTGGAGATGTTCTGCAAGCCTTGGCCATGGCTTGTGGATAAAGCAGAGCACATCAAGACTTTCTCAAAGTTGGGCTGAGCTGCACAGCAGGGATAAACCCAGTCCCTCTCTCAGCACTGTGCTGCTGAGGGTGTCTCCCCCCCCCATGCTTGTTTCTGGGCTGCTAATTCTGACTTGAATTTACCTGGAAACTCCTAATCCTGTCTGTCAGGCAGGGAAACTGAACATTACTCCTAGGAGGGGAAATAAAAGTGTGAAATGTCTATACAAAAGCTCTAAGGTTTGTTTTGATAGTGGGGTTTGGAAGGGTTGTCCCCTCAAACTCAATGAGCCTCTCTCTTAGAGTTTATAAGAGATTCATTTTTACACAGTTAGTGCAGGGTCACATTTCCTTCTTCTCTCCCTTAACTTTGCTTTCCTTCCTCCTTTTCCATGACAGAAGAAATGGAAGGAATGGAATTTTAAAATGCTGTCACCTCAGTTATTCTGTTATTCATACATGTGCTGGTTTACTGCTCATATCACTGAATTGGTGAGGCCGCACCTGGAGTATTGTGTCCAGTTCTGGGCCCCTCAGTTCAAGAAGGACAGGGAAGTGCTTGAAAGAGTCCAGCGCAGAGCTACTAAGATGATTAAGGGAGTGGAACATCTCCCTTATGAGGAAAGGCTGAGGGAGCTGGGTCTCTTTAGTTTGGAGAAAAGGAGACTGAGGGGTGACCTCATCAATGTGTTCAAATATGTAAGGGGTGAGTGTCAGGGAGATGGAGTTAGGCTTTTCTCAGTGGTGACCAGTGATAGGACAAGGGGTAATGGGTGTAAATTGGAGCACAGGAGGTTCAAGTTGAATATCCAGAAACATTTTTTTCCTGTAAGGGTGACAGAGCCCTGGAACAGGCTGCCCAGGGGGGTCGTGGAGTCTCCTTCACTGGAGACATTCAAAACCCGCCTGGACACGTTCCTGCACGATGTACTCTAGGTGGCCCTGCTCTGGCAGGGGGGGTTGGACTAGATGATCTTTCGAGGTCCCTTCCAACCCCTAGGATTCTGTGATTCTATGATTCTATGAATCTCTGTAGGATACTCTAAAAAAAATACTGATTATCATAAAGGAAGTGTTGCCTTAATTCCTGTCATCCTGGGGCTTTTTAAGCAAAAAACTGATGGAACTGAAGCTTCCTGATGTCTCTCTTCTGGAGTTTCATACACTTGTGTTGTTTTGAGTAGATCTAAACCTGAGAATTTGTTGGCCTTTTCATGGGGGCTTGGGTGATACAGGGTCACAATTAAATGTCTATTTACAGACTTTACCTTCTGCAAATTGATAAAATTTGGCTATCAGTCCCCAGCTCGAGTTTGTGGTGCTGGACTGTGAGTACTCAGCCTTCTTCCTTGGAATTCTTCCCTGTATTCCCCCAAGTGATAGCAGCATCCATGAGGACTTTGGGGAGTCTTCTAGACCAAGTGTGTTGGTCTGATGCAAGAGTCTGGAGTATTTGAGCAGTTTTTGGCATGACCTGATGAGTCCAACCTCTTGGGCAAGGACTGAAAACTACAAGGATGAAGTTGTTACCTTCCTTAAACAGCCTTAGAATATTCCCAGCCTCTCAATCCTCTGGAAACCCTAGGAATACATCTCAGAGTGGAAACTATAGAAATACATTTTGCAGTGGAAACCATGATTGATTCCAAAGAGCTTCTTATTAGGTCATAATAACCAAAGCCCCTTTACTTCCCAGCAGATTAAAATAATTTCTCACCTAAGCCCAGGTGACAAAACAGCGTTGAGCTTGCAGGTATCCTAGAGCAGACTCCAATATGACACCAAGCAGCATGTGTTGGCCTTGCAATGATGGATGTCTGCATAAAAAAACTTGATCTGAATCATCACAGGGGTTTTCAAACAAGCTTTGATACTTATCACAGCATTATTTGGCTTTTTTAGTGAGCTGTACCTCAATTTCCTGTTTTTCCCAAGGAAACTAAAACTTAATCCATCAATCTGGAAGTCCTCAAGGTTTGTAGCTTGACCTTAGGATGCATTAGTAGAATAGAGACCTCCCTGATCAGGGAACTTCCAGGGATGCCATCTCCACCAGCATCTATTTATCTTCATGAGACCCTGGACTTTTTTTTTTTTTTCCTCTTTCTTTCCTTCCTAGTGAGCATTTTCCCCTAGCCCAGGTGACAAAACAGCTTTGAGCTTGAGAGGTGCAGGTGTCTTAAACTCCAGTATGACACTAAGCAACATGTGTTGGCCTTGCAATGATGGATGTCTGCATCCAAAAACTTGATCTGAATCATCATGGGGGGGTTCAGACAAGCTCTGATACTTATCAGAGCATCCTTTGGCTTTTTTAGTGAGTAGTAACCTCAATTTCCTGTTTCTCCCAAGGAAACTAAAACTTAATCCATCAGTCTGGAAGTCCTCAAGGTTTGTAGCTTGACCTTAGGATGCATTAGTAGAATAGAGACCTCCCTGATCAGGGAACTTCCAGGGATGCCAAGCTCCACCAGCATCTATTTATCTTTATGAGGCCCTGGATTTTTAATTTTTTTTTCCTCTTTCTTTCCTTCCTAGTGAGCATTTTCCCCTAGCCCAGGTGACAAAACAGCTTTGAGCTTGAGAGGTGCAGGTGTCTTAAACTCCAGTATGACACTAAGCAACATGTGTTGGCCTTGCAATGATGGATGTCTGCATCCAAAAACTTGATCTGAATCATCATGGGGGGGTTCAGACAAGCTCTGATACTTATCAGAGCATCCTTTGGCTTTTTTAGTGAGTAGTAACCTCAATTTCCTGTTTCTCCCAAGGAAACTAAATCTTAATCCATCAATCTGGAAGTCCTCAAGGTTTGTAGCTTGACCTTAGGATGCATTAGTAGAATAGAGACCTCCCTGATCAGGGAACTTCCAGGGATGCCAAGCTCCACCAGCATCTATTTATCTTCATGAGACCCTGGACCCTTCTTTTTTTCCTCTTTCTTTCCTTCCTACTGAGCATTTTCAGAATATCTGGGCTTTTCTTAATACCACTGGGCACTTTTCTTTCTGTAATGGTGAAGAATATCAGCAGAACAATGGGCACTGCACAGGTTACTTTTCTTGTTGCTGCTTTGAATTTGCTCAATTCCAAGTCTTGAATTTTCTGAAGCCTCTGTGGCCACTGACATTGGAGTTTGGAGCTTTGTTTGGGATCTCTTAACGAGGTTGCAAATGAAAATGCAAAAATTTTGGAAGTCTCATCACTGTCTTTGGTGCTCAGGATCTTTCCTCCCTTCAGGATGTTTCTCAAACCCATTTGGCGTTTTTGCAGGCTCCAAAGTCTCCCTTATCATGTTTAATATAGTTACAACCATCAATATTTTAATGTATAGAGACTGAGGCAGGTACAGCCATGAGGATTGGTTGGTAGAGGCAATGAACCTGTGCTGGAAAGTGAAGGGAACATGAGGGGACATCACACTCTGTTTTTGTTGAGCCTTGTGGTTTGTCTGGTCCTGATGCTTTGTGGGAGAAGGGGACCCCAAAGTGACTTAAAGGATGGTGCTCCACAAATGCTACTTTGAATTTGCTGAATTCCAAGTCTTGAATTTTCTGTGGCCACTGACATTGGAGTTTGGAGGTTTTTTTGGGTCTCTAAGAAGGCTGCAAATGAAAATGCAAAAAAAATTCTGGCTTTATCTGTAGGATGTCTCATCTTTGGTGCTCAGGATCTTTCCTCCCTTCAGGATGTTTCTCAAACCCATTTGGCATTTTTGCAGGCTCCAAATTCTCCCTTATCATGTTTAATATAAGTATAACCATCAATATTTTGTGTATAGAGACTGAGGCAGGTACAGCCATGAGGATTGGTTGGTGGAGGCAATGAAAGAAAAGCCAAGGTGCTGATCGGGTATGAGGGGACATGAGACTCAGTTTTTGTTCAGCCTTGTGGTTTGTCTGGTCCTGATGCTTTGAGGGAGAGGGGGACCCCAAAGTGATTTAAAGGATGGTGCTCCACAAATGCTACTTTGAATTTGCTGAATTCCAAGTCTTGAGTTTTCTGTGGCCACTGACCTTGGAGTTTGGAGGTTTTTTTGGGATCTCTTAACGAGGTTGCAAATGAAAATGCAAAAAAAATTCTGGCTTTATCTGTAGGATGTCTCATCTTTGGTGCTCAGGATCTTTCCTCCGTTCAGGATGTTTCTCAAACCCGTTTGGCATTTTTGCAGGCTCCAAAGTCTCCCTTATCATGTTTAATATAAGTATAACCATCAGTATTTTGTGTATAGAGACTGAGGCAGGTACAGCCATGAGGATTGGTTGGTGGAGGCAATGAAAGAAAAGCCAAGGTGCTGATTGGGTATGAGGGGACATGAGACTCAGTTTTTGTTGAGCCTTGTGGTTTGTCTGGTCCTGATGCTTTGAGGGAGAGGGGGACCCCAAAGTGACTTAAAGGATGGTGCTCCACAAATGCTACTTTGAATTTGCTGAATTCCAAGTCTTGAATTTTCTGTGGCCACTGACATTGGAGTTTGGAGGTTTTTTTGGGTCTCTAAGAAGGCTGCAAATGAAAATGCAAAAAAAATTCTGGCTTTATCTGTAGGATGTCTCATCTTTGGTGCTCAGGATCTTTCCTCCGTTCAGGTTGTTTCTCAAACCCATTTGGCATTTTTGCAGGCTCCAAAGTCTCCCTTATCCTGTTTAATATAGGTATAACCATCAGTATTTTGAGTGTATAGGGTCTGAGGCAGGTACAGCCAGGAGGATTGGTTGGTGGAGGCAATGAAAAAAAAGCCAAGGTGCTGATCAGGTATGAGGGAAATCACAGTTTTTGTTGAACCTTGTGGTTTGTCTGGTCCTGATGCTTTGAGGGAGAGGGGGACCCCAAAGTGATTTAAAGGATGATGCTCTTTATGGGAATTTGCTGGGGGGAGCTGCTCCTCCTCATGAAAAGCATCTCAGGAGCAGTGAGAAAAACTCTGTACTGGTGCAGGAATACCCAGGTGACCTGGAGGAGATGTTGCAGCATGACTTGGAATGGAAAATAAACTCCAGAAAGGCTTTAAAAAGGTCCCTGTCAGAGGTCAGTGCTGTCTTAGTTGAGTTTGGGCAGCAATTTTTGCTACATCATCTCCAGGTAAGGTTGGCTGATGAAATAGTTGTTTCTGTGCTGCAGGAAAATCCAGAAATGTCCCAAGACTGTCAAGCAGAGGTCTCAGCTCTTGGTTGGGTTTGCCTGAATGAGCAGAAAATTCAGAGTGACCAAAAGCTTAGAAACTTGAATTTCTTCAGCCAAGAGATTGCCTTCCCTCTTCTTTTGCAGTATAAAAATGCAAAAAAAATTCTGCTTTTTTTAGCCCAAGAGAATTGAAGGCAGATTTAAAAATAAATAACAAACCCTTAGATGTGTGTCTGCTGTTTTAGGGCTTTTGAAGAGCTGAAGAGCTCAGGAAAAAGTGTGAAATTGCCTTCAGAAACACAATTTCTGAACAGAATTTATTTTCCTGGTAGCAGTGTCCTGAGCTCCTCCTTGGCACAGTTTCCCCATTGACTTGAAGCCCAGTTCAGGCTCATTTATTTTATTTTTTTTTTTCATTTACTGCAGGAAATTCTGGGCTAACTGGTTGTCTGCACCTCCTTGTGTTAAGGGAAAAAAAAAACCCCAACCTTTGGTCTTTGTGTTGGACATTTTGCTTGAAAAACCCTTAAATATGAGCTGAGTTTTGAGGAAATTTGTGGCACTTTTGGAGCAGTTTTGGCTGCAAATGGAGGTGACCCCAGAAGCCCTTAGAGAATCCCTCAGGAATTTAATTGCTGCTGGATTTATCACCCCAAGAAATCAGCAGCATGGCAGTTCCAGGCTGGGATTTGTTAAGGAATATATTGGATTTTCAAGAGATTCTTAACTCCAAAGGTTTCCTGAAGGAGGGAGCGTTGTTTTCCCTCTCTTGTGGGGTTTGGAGCAAGAGGAGGGGAAAAAAAAACTTGTGTGTCTGTGCTGCATAATGCAGAGCAGGATGGGCTGAGCTGGGAACAGAGGCTCCTCACAGGCTTACCTAACTCTGCAGTGAGACAGCACACCTTGGGGGGCTTTCTTTTTACTTTTTTTCTTTTTTTTTTCCCTTTCTTTTTCTTTTTTCTCCTTTTTTTCGATTTTTTTCTTTTTTTCTGTTTCTTTTCCTTTTCCTTTTTCCTTTTCCTTTTTCCTTTTCCTTTTTCCTTTTCCTTTTTCCTTTTCCTTTTTCCTTTTCCTTTTTCTTTTTCCTTTTCCTTTTTTCCTTTCCTTTTCCCCTTTCCTCTTTTCCTTTCCTCTTTTCCTTTCCTCTTTCCTTTCCTCTTTTCCTTTCCTCTTTTCCTTTCCTCTTTTCCTTTCCTCTTTTCCTTCCTCTCTTTTCCTTCCTCTTTTCCTTCCTCTCTTTTCCTTCCTCTCTTTTCCTTCCTCTCTTTTCCTTCCTCTCTTTCCTTCCTCTCTTTTCCTTCCTCTCTTTTCCTTCCTCTCTTTTCCTTCCTCTCTTTTCCTTCCTCTCTTTTCCTTCCTCTCTTTTCCTTCCTCTCTTTTCCTTCCTCTCTTTTCCTTCCTCTCTTTTCTTTTTCTTTTTTTCCTTTTTTTCCTTTTTTCCTTTTTTCCTTTTTTCCTCTTTTCCTCTTTCCTCTTCTCCTCTTCTCCTCTTCTCCTCTTCTCCTCTTCTCCTCTTCTCCTCTTCTCCTCTTCTCCTCTTCTCCTCTTCTCCTCTTCTCCTTCTTCTCCTCTCTTCTCCTCTCTTCCTCTCTTTCTCCTCTTCTCCTCTTCTCCTCTTCTCCTCTTCTCCTCTCTTCTCCTCTCTTCTCCTCTTCTCCTCTTCTCCTCTTCTCCTCTTCTCCTCTTCTCCTCTTCTCCTCTTCTCCTCTTCTCCTCTTCTCCTCTTCTCCTCTTCTCCTCTTCTCCTCTTCTCCTCTTCTCCTCTTCTCCTCTTCTCCTCTTCTCCTCTTCTCCTCTTCTCCTCTTTTTTTTCCTCTTCTCCTCTTTTTTCCTCTTCTCCTCTTTTTTTCCTCTTCTCCTCTTTTTTTCCTCTTCTCCTCTTTTTTTCCTCTTCTCCTCTTTTTTTCCTCTTCTCCTCTTTTTTCCTCTTCTCCTCTTTTTTCCTTTTTCCCTCTCTTTTCCCTCTAAACCCAAGTCCCTGGGCCATCCCCTCTCTCTGTACCACCACCCACTGCTGTAGCTTTTCCCTTTTGCAGCCAGATGATGCTCTAAATCCCCTTTTTAGCACCCAAACTGCCTTCCTAGTGCAGAGGCAGCAGAGCTGAAGTGAGGGGGAAGTAAAGAGCAATAAACCCAGAACAAAACTTGCCATCAAGTCCCAACCTGGGGGGGTTTGTGTCCCCTCTGGGTGTGTTGGTGGCCATTCCCTCCTTGTGCTGGGGGACAGCTGGATGTCACCCTCCTGCACATGGCTAAAACTGAAGGTCAAAGAGGTCAAATGGTTCTGCAGTCCCGTGCTGATTTATTTTCTTTTTTTTTCCCTCTTCTTCTTCTCCCTCTGGGTGCATCCTCTGCTTGTAGGGAGATGGAGTTGGTTGGGGAGGAGGAGGAAAAATCCTTATGGTGCTATGGAAAAGCCTCTCCTGCTCGGTTTCAGCTCACAATTCCTGTTTTTTCCCGATTTTATTTGGAATAAAACCCCTTGGAGGCACCGGGGGCTGCATCCCCCTTGGCAGAGATGCTGGGACCATGCGGACCCCCCCCCAAGTCTCAGGGATTCGGAGCCTTTAGAGGGCTCGGAGGGCAAAGGGGGGGTCTGGGGGGGGGGGTTCGTGCAGTTTAGGGGTCTGGACCCGAATTTGCAGCAACACCTCGGAAAGCTGGGAGGGGTCCGGGGGGGTTTTGGGTGTTGTTGATGGGGAGGGGGTTGAGTGGGATTTGGAGGTGAAGTTTTTGGGGAAAAAAGCTGAAAAGCTCGGCAGGGGAAAAATGGGAATAAGGCGGTGAAAAGCGTCTGGGACTGCAGGTGGAGAGGGAAAAGCGAAGTGGTTGGGGGGGTTAAAGGGGGGGGAGGGAAACGCTTGAGCCAGTGGAAGTTTTTCTGCAGGGAGCAGGCTCAGAAATGGCAAAACAGGAAGTGATGTTTTGGGGATGGAAACGCTAAAAACGGTGAAATTCTGTCTAGGTTGTAGTCTGCCCCTCAGGGTGGGGGTGTGCAGCGGGAAGTGGGGTGTGCGGGGTGTGTGTGTGTTTTGGGGGGGTGGGGAGTTGCGGGGCTCCTTGGCCGCACGTGGCGTGGCCGGGGGTTGCGGGACTACATCTCCCAGCATGCCCCGCGGGGCCGCGCCATGCTGCGGGAGCGAAGGCGCCTGCGCGCTTCTTCGGGCCGAGCGCTCCCTGGCGGTGGGCGGCGGGGATGCAGCCCCCGCAGCGGCGTACGCGGCGGTCGGACAATAGGCACCGGGTCCGCCCCGCCCCCGCCTTATCCTCCCCCTATTACCCCCCCCCCCGCCATTTCCCCGCTCCGTCCCTCCTTCCCCTCCCCGTCGGCGCGGACGCCCCTCCCGCACTGCAGCTCCTCCGCTCGGCGGGAGCTCGGCGGGGCCCCCTGGCTGCGGGCGGGCAGCGGGCGCGGTGCTCACGGCGACCGACGGGGGCGCTGCGGGGCCCCCCCCTACTCCTCCTCCTCCGCTCCCCCCCCTCTTTCCCTTCCCCCCCCCCCCCCCCCCCCCCCCCCGGTGCATTCTCCGGCTGACGGGAGGGGGAGGGCAGAGAAGGAGCTCGGCCGCCATTTTCCGAGCCGCGCCGCCGCCGCGCTCGCCCGGAGCGGGGGGGAGCCGGGGGGAGAAGAAAAGCGCCGCAGCGTCCGCTCCGCCGCGCCCCGCCGGGCCCGCCCCGCCGCCGCCCAGCGCTCCGAGACGGGGGTGGGGGGGCCCCGCTCCCCCCCCCCCCCCCCCACCCCCTCCGTTCCGCGCCCGCCCGCCCGTCCGCCCCAACCCCGGACTGCGGCCGCCGCTCTGCACCCGCCGAAGGAGACGGGCGAGCCCATCCCCCCTGCCCGAGGAGGCGGGGGGGGGGCGCCGGGGCTGCGGCCGGGGCTGGCGGTGCCCGCCCCGGTTGCGGCACCGCGGCTGCCCCTCGGCCGGGGTTTGTTTGCAAACTGCGCCCATTTTGTGGGGGGTGCCGAGCCCGCCCGGACCGCGCTCGCCGCTCGTCACGTGGTAGGTGCCGCTCGCCCCGTTCCGCGCCGCTCCGCGCCCGCCGCCTCCCCCGCCGCCCCTTTGTTAGCGCCGCCGCGCCCCGCCGGGCCCCGCTGCGGGGCGGCCGCCGCGCCCCAACTTCTCCACCCGGCGGGAGGCGGCTCCCCCTACTCTACCCCCCCCCCCCCATCTCCCACCCCCCCAACCTCCTTCGCGCTGCCGGGGAAAGTGCGGGGGTCGCGGCGGGGGGAACCGGGGGGGGGGGTGTGCTGACCCGCCGGTCCGCTTCCCCCCCCCCCGCCTTTTCCCTCCGCCGCCGCCCCCGGTGCTGCGTCTCCCTCGGGTGGGGTGGGGGGGTGGGGGGGGGTGGCGCCACTTTAAATTGAAATCTCCGTCCCGGAGGCGCCCGGGTGGGCGGGGGGGTCCCGGCGGGCCGGGTCGGGGCCCCCTCACGTGGCCGGCGGCACCGCGGCGGCGGAGCCCCGGGGCCTCGTTCCCTTGCGGGAGGGGGGGGGAAAGGGACGGGGCGGCGGGGGTGGTGGTGGGGTGAAGAATCCCAATCCCTAACCTGCGGGGAGGGGTTGGGGTTGCGGGGGGGTGGGGGGAGATATAGAGGAGGAGGGGGGGGGGGGGGGGACGCGAAGTTTTAAAAGTAAACAGAAAAAAAAAAAAAATTAACATTGCATAACCTCAATCTTGCAAAACGCGCGGAGGGGAGCAGCTCCTCCGTCCCTAAATCCGCCCGGAAAATAGGAACGTCGCGGTCTCCGGTAATCCCGGTGGGCTCCCGGCCGCTGTCACCGGTGGCTGCGTGCGGGAGCCGCGGATGTGTCACGGTGCGCGATCCCCTTCTCCGGGGGATACAATAGCGTAATTTTTTCATGTGGGTTTGAGCCGCTAAGCCATTTTCCTGTATTTATTTTCCGCATGTTTTTTTTTTTAATTTATTTTTAATTTTTTTTTTTTTTTTTTGCCACCCCACCGAGCTGGAATTATTTTTTTCTCCAAACAAGCTGGAAGAGCGCGGCTCTCCCGAAATCCTTCCCGTGATCCGTATGTGTGTTTACTTCCATCGCGGGATTAGCCTCTTCCAGTGCTTGATTACAGAGAAATTTTGCCTCCTTTTGGGTCTGGCTTGCAGGAAAAATACAGCGGCCAAATTTATTGGGAATTGGCCTTTTTCTCCTTAAAAAAAAAAAAAAAAAAATCCCAAACCCGAGGTGTCATCTCTTTGCTGAGAGAATTTACGTACAGGTGGATAAAACCAGAGGCACCATATAGATTATATTGCCTGTTATGTAAAGTGCAGTGGAATGACAAACTGTAGTTTTCCATGAAACCGGTCAGGATATGGGAGGAACTGCAGGGTTGGTTTGTTTGTGGGGTTGTGTTTTTTTTTGTTGTTGTTGTTGTTTTTTGCCTTTTTATTTATTTTTTTTTTTTTTTTAATTTGTTTTGACCATTCTATTTTCAACTGGTTTTGGGCCATCTCGGTCCTGGTGGTTACATCATGTCATGTGTTGTGTGCGGTGTGATTTCTGCCTCGGAAAATAATTAAATAAAAATTAATTAATTAAAAGGAAAAAAAAACCAACAAAACAACAACAACAAAAAAAAAACCAACCAACCCGTTGGAGGTAGGAAAGTAGGAGAGGACTTGAGCCTTGGTACAGTCCCGCTGACGACAGGGCTATAAACCCCCTTTTTTTTGGGGGGGTAGTTAAGGTGTTACGTGTCTGCCTGTGTGTCACTGAACCTCGGCTGTAGTTAGGGCGCCGAGGAGCTGTTTATATAGCAGCGTTTTTCCCTTTAAAACCCTATTTGTCCTTTTTATAGCCTTTGTTTTCACGGAGGAACCTTCTGATGCTCTCAGCAGAACCCTCTTGGATTCTCATCCCGCCAGGGCTGCGGGGAGCAGCGTCCTTCAAGCTCATTTTATTTCTTTAATTGAACCTTTTAAATCAGCCGAGGTGACCCAGAGGTTCTGAAGGCAAAGCTTGGGGAACCCCCCCCCCCCTTCCAATGGGAAGAGGATCTTGGGGCTGCTCATTTTTCCTTCTCTGCTGTCACAGAGATCCAGGCTGCATTGGTTTTTTTTTTAATTATTATTATTTTTAAATACTTTTTTTATTTTTTTTCCTCTCGCCAGGCTGCCAAGGTAGCACAGCTGTGTAGGGCTTAATGGATTGATATGCTGCAGGAACAGTTAATTGTGGAACTGGGTTGTGATACTGTTACAAGCTGATTTGTAATGATTTAGCAATGGGGGTGACTTGTGCTCCCTCTTCTGAGGTGATAAAGCAGCAGATGACCAGGCAGATGTGGCTGCGTGTTCCTCTTACGCTTCCCCCTCCCACCCCCACCTCACCCCCCCCTTTTTTTCCCTTTTTTTTTCTAATTAATTAATTTTTTTAATGCTGTGTTTGAGTCTCATTTGCTCTCAGAGATCATCCGGTAACTGGAGAACTGGTGAAATTCTGACATCATGTGAGTCAGGGGTGAAAACTGAGCAGTTCTTTGACCAAAGTCACTTCCTTTTGCCCTGTTTATAACTGTGTTTTGTTTTTTGGTTTGGTTTTTTTTTTTTTTTGTCAACGCAACTGCCATTATCTAATGAACACCCTGAACAAAGCCTGTCTCTGGAGTTTCAGCACTCCACCCTTTTTTTTTTTTTTTTGCTCAGGCACTGAGTGATGCATGTCCTTAAGGACCTCAAGAAAAGTCCTCTTTTCCAGGGAGAATAAAACTTAATGTATAGGGAAGTAAAGATAAGGCCTGAAGCAAGGAAGGGAGGGGGTAAAGCCTGGGGAGAAAGTGCAAGCAACACATATTTTAATTTGTGGGCCTTCTCCCTTCCCCCTCTATAAATTTCCATTTCTAGAAAATATTTTTTTCTTCTTTTTTTTTTGAGGGTAGGGCAGTGATAGAGCTGCCCATCCCCAATTAACACCACTTGATTTTTCAGGGTTTTGGCTTTTTTTTTTGCTCAGGCACTGAGTGATGCATGTCCTTAAGGACCTCAAGAAAAGTCCTCTTTTCCAGGGAGAATAAAACTCATTGTATAGGGAAGTAAAGATAAGGCCTGAACCAAGGAAGGGAGGGGGTAAACCTTGGGGAGAAAGTGCAAGCAACACATATTTTAATTTGTGGGCCTTCTCCCTTCCCCCTCTTTATAAATTTCCATTTCTAGAAAATATTTTTTTTCTTTTTTTTTTTTTTTTTGAGGGTAGGGCAGTGATAGAGCTGCCCATCCCCATTTAACACCACTTGATTTTTCAGGGTTTTGGCTTTTTTTTTTTGCTCAGGCACAGAGTGATGCATGTCCTTAAGGACCTCAAGAAAAGTCCTCTTTTCCAGGGAGAATAAAACTCATTGTATAGGGAAGTAAAGATAAGGCCTGAACCAAGGAAGGGAGGGGGTAAAGCTTGGGGAGAAAGTGCAAGCAACACATATTTTAATTTGTGGGCCTTCTCCCTTCCCCCTCTTTATAAATTTCCATTTCTAGAAAATATTTTTTTTTTTTTTTTTTTTTTTTTTGAGGGTAGGGCAGTGATAGAGCTGCCCATCCCCAATTAATACCACTTGATTTTTCAGGGTTTTGGCTTTTTTTTTTGCTCAGGCACTGAGTGATGCATGTCCTTAAGGACCTCAAGAAAAGTCCTCTTTTCCAGGGAGAATAAAACTCAATGTATAGGGAAGTAAAGATAAGGCCTGAACCAAGGAAGGGAGGGGGTAAAGCTTGGTGAGAAAGTGCAAGCAACACATATTTTAATTTGTGGGCCTTCTCCCTTCCCCCTCTTTATAAATTTCCATTTCTAGAAAATATTTTTTTTCTTTTTTTTTTTTTTTTTGAGGGTAGGGCAGTGATAGAGCTGCCCATCCCCATTTAACACCACTTGATTTTTCAGGTTTTTGGCTTTTTTTTTCTTTTTTTTTTACCTGGACTTTGTGGGAAGCAGGTGGGCCAAGCTATGCCTAAATCTGAATTTAACTCAGAGGAATTGTCTCTGGTGGATCACACAGCCATTTAGGCCAAATAATAAGGAAGTTCTGCAGGCATACCTCTCCTCCAAGTGTTTTAACACTTCATTAAAAAGAACCTTTTAGCATTTGGGCTAAATGGCAGGTGAGCTGAGAAGCCCCATTTCCGTTGTTGCATTTTATAAACACCGTGTCCCTGCTCCCAACTTCCAGGAATACAATGTCTTGCCTGGAATAAAAAAGCAGCAAAGATTTCCAGCCTGCTGTTTAGTTGATGAATCCCTTTCCTTGTAAATAGCAGTTTTGCTGGACCTTCAAGGACAGAGTTTTCTCTTGGCAAATCATTTCAATTGGGCTTTTCTGGTTTTTCTCAGCTGGGCAAGAAGTTGTCATAAAGCAGCAAAGAGTCCTGGGGATGCAGGGCTTGAGTAAACATAATTCCATTAAACCCTGTGCATGGGTTCTTCATCCAGAGCTGTGTTTTGGGAAGGGGCTAAGTTTGGATAAAAGTCCTCTGCAGTTTTCAAAGCAAGCTGGGAAATAAATGTGTATCTCCCCTTGCCATGAACTGCTGTTAGCAGATGGCTGCCAAAATATAACTTGGTTTAGAGAATGAGCCCAGCAGTGAAATGGGATATGCTAATAGCCACCCAGAGATAATTCTGGAGGGGAGAGTTTTGACAGTGCAATTGCTGAATTTAATGATGAAACTCTGCTGTTTGTCTAATGATATGGGGGGAAAAAAAGGGTAAGAAAATCCCCATCTGAGGAGAGGAAATGGGAGTAGCTGTCAGCTTGAACAAGCCTTGTCTTCATCTGTGCCTTCATCTCTTGCTGCAAACTCATTTTTTTGCAGAGTGGGTGGAAAGGCAAGTGTTAAATGGACCCGTTTTATCAACATTTTAATTGAAATCCTTCCTTCTGTATCAAGAGCTGCCTGAGGCCTCAGAGCCCTCAGCAGAAATAGGCAGATTTCTTGTTTTCAGCTCCCTCCAACATTACAGGAGTTCTCTCTGCAATCTTTAAACTTCCTGTTGAGGTCTGTAGTGACAGAGGATATAGTGGGAAAGGTTACTGAGATGTTGCCTGACACGAAATGAGAAGCAGCAAACCTTGAGCTCAGGCTGTAATTATGGCCCCTAAAAAGGAACCTGTGATGTCTGCTTGAACATCACCTTCCATGAAATGAGTCTCTCTCTTCTGGAGTTCATGTCAGCTTGTTTTTAGTTGCTGCCATGGCTGTCTTTGTGGATTGTTCTCTCTCCTCTGAGATCCGAGGAGGAATAAAAGCTGAGGTCTGCAGTTAGCTGAGCACACATGTCCTGGAGAACTGTGTTGTGAACTCCATTCAAAAGAAGGTATTTAAACTCAGCTGGAAACCAGTCTCCTGGATTGGGCAGGGATCTGGTGACTGGAGCCACTTCATTTTGCTCCTCTCTATTCTGCTCTTTCTTCTTGAGGACACTGCCAGTTAATGCAAAGCACTTGAAAAGATTATTTTAATTTTTTTATTTTTTTTTTTAGTGACAATCTCTGCCTTGTTTAAAAACAGAGTCTTAAGGTGCTGACATTAATGGGGTGGGGGTTAAAAGTTTTGGGAACAGTCCTAGGCTTTTGAGCAAAGGTTGGTGGTGCCACAGCACCTGGTGAATGAAAATGTGTCTTGAAAATCAAAAGGCAATTCTGTTTTTTGTTTAACTTGCTCCCTGAGTCCTGAGTTCAGGTTTTCATATTTCCTGGGCAGCTTGCCCAGATTATACGAAAGAAAAACAAAAAATCTCTCTGATACTGGATGGAGGGAGACCTGGATTTCACAATTAAAGCTTTTTCTTTTTCCTTTCTTTTTTCCTTTCTTTTCCTTTTCTTTTTTCCTTTCTTTTTCCTCTTCTTTTCTCCTCTTCTTTTCTCCTCTTCTTTTCTCCTCTTCTTTTCTCCTCTTCTTTTCTCCTCTTCTTTCTCCTCTTCTTTTCTCCTCTTCTTTTTCTCCTCTTCTTTTCTCCTCTTCTTTCTCCTCTTCTTTTCTCCCCTTTTTCTTTTCTCCCCTTTTTCTTTTCTCCCCTTTTTCTTTTCTCCCCTTTTTCTTTTTCCCCTTTTTCTTTTTCCCCTTTTCTTTTCCCTTTTCTTTCCCCTTTCTCTTTTTCCCCTTCTCTTTTCCCCTTTCTCTTTTTCCCCCTTTCTCTTTTTCCCCTCTCTTTTTTCCCCTCTCTTTTTCCCCTCTCTTTTTCCCCCTCTCTTTTTCCCCCTCTCTTTTTCCCCCTCTCTTTTTCCCCCTCTCTTTTTCCCCCTCTCTTTTTCCCCCTCTCTTTTTCCCCCTCTCTTTTTCCCCCTCTCTTTTCCCCCTCTCTTTTTCCCCCTCTCTTTTTCCCCCTCTCTTTTTCCCCCTCTCTTTTTCCCCCTCTCTTTTTCCCCCTCTCTTTTTCCCCCTCTCTTTTTCCCCCTCTCTTTTTCCCCCTCTCTTTTTCCCCCTCTCTTTTTCCCCCTCTCTTTTTCCCCCTCTCTTTTTCCCCCTCTCTTTTTCCCCCTCTCTTTTCCCCCTCTCTTTTTTCCCCTCTCTTTTTTCCCCTCTCTTTTTCCCCTCTCTTTTCCTTTTCCTTTTCCTTTTCCTTTCCTTTTCCTTTTTTCCTTTTTTCCTTTTTCCTTTTTTCCTTTTTTCCTTTTTTCCTTTTTTCCTTTTTTCCTTTTTTCCTTTTTTCCTTTTTTCCTTTTTTCCTTTTTCCTTTTTTCCTTTTTCCTTTTTTCCTTTTTCCTTTTTCCTTTTTTCCTTTTTCCTTTCTTTTTCATTTTCTATTTTCTTTTTCTTTTTTTTTTTTTTCAGTCTGTCAGACTGCTTCTTTGTCCAAATGTCCCATGATTATTTTTAAAACCACATTCCTTTCTTTTTGGCTGTAAACAACTTTGCTCTGAAGACTGACTTACCAGCAATGGATATTTTTCTCTTCATCTTTCAGGTGAAAGCATTTTCCCTTGTAATTCTACAACTTCCCAGACTTCATCTTCTTTTCTGCCTTTTCTTTTTGCTTTCAGATATCCTATTGATATCCCTTCCCTACTTCAGATTATGCAATTCCTTTGCTTTATTTATATCCCAGGAGAACTCACAGGCACAAGAGAAAATTGTTCTTCAAGGAGGAGGCCTCTAGAGTTGCCTAAAAGATTTTGCCACTCCTGCAGCCCAGCAAGTGGGAACAGCAGCTTTTATTTTCATTTTCAGGGCTGCTGGTTGGAAACAAAGGCTGTAAAAGCAGAGCTCAGTAATATCTTTATTTCTTCCACTGCCTAAGTACCATTTGCTGGGATGTTCTTAATATTAAAAATCTTATTTTTATTTTTTTTTTTCCTCCCTGAGAGATTAGGTGTGAGTCTGTAGTGTTAATACACATGAAAGGGACTCATGGATATATTTTAAAAATCTGTTGTTCTTACATATGTTCTTTTTTCATGAATATTTAAAGAAAAAAAGGCTGTTTCCCAAATGTAGGTCATGTAGAGTCTGTCAAACTGCACATGGTAGCTGACTTATCAATAAGTTTATCATCCTATCCTTGCCTGTCACATTTCTTTAATTAAGCTTTAAGAGTTACTTCTCATGGAAATCTCTTTCTAACTTGGCAAACATCTGTCTTACAGCTCTTAAAATGTTGAAAGGTGATCACAAAAGGCAGGGAAAGGATCTTTGATGCATAATAGGTATAACTTTTAGTAAATGTGCTTTTTTTTTTGTTGTGAAAAATACATCTAGGGCTCAGGGTGTGAAGTTTGGGTGTTGAGTTACCTGTATTTTAAGGTTGGAAGCATGGTGATGGATTTTGGGTGCAGAATAAAGTGTGTAGGGATTTTATTCTAACAAGTTGGGCTTTTTCTTTTTGCTTTTCTTTCTCTCTAAAGGACATTTGTAACCACACAATCTCAAGAGTTGGCTGCACTCTTGATTCAGAGTGGGGGAGGAGAGAGGAAGTGGGAATTGGTGTTATATTCACTTCCTTCAGGGTAGCTTTGCTTTTACTGCTTCTAATGGAGTCACCTTTCTGTAGAGACCCTGTGTGTTGGGAAGGGCACAGATTGGGAGGTGAAGGAGGTTTTGGGTGGGCATCGAGTGAGCTGGGGGGATGTTTGCATCTGAATTCAGGTTTTTTTTTTGTCTTTCATGTGTGGGTCAGAACTTTAGGCTCTGCATGGCCACCCCATAACCTCTTCTGTCTTTTTTTTCTCTTTTTTTTTTTTCTTTTTTCTTTCCTTTTCTCTTTCCTTTTTCCTTCCTTTTCCCTTTCCTCTTTCCCTTTCCTCTTTCCCTTTCCTCTTTCCTTTCCTCTTTCCCTTTCCTCTTTCCCTTTCCTCTTTCCCTTTCCTCTCTTCCCTTTCCTCTCTCCCTTTCCTCTCTCCCTTTCCTCTCTCCCTTTCCTCTCTCCCTTTCCTCTCTCCCTTTCCTCTCTCCCTTTCCTCTCTCCCTTTCCTCTCTCCCTTTCCTCTCTCCCTTTCCTCTCTCCCTTTCCTCTCTCCCTTTCCTCTCTCCCTTTCCTCTCTCCCTTTCCTCTCTCCCTTTCCTCTCTCCTTTCCTCTCTCCCTTTCCTCTCTCCCTTTCCTCTCTCCCTTTCCTCTCTCCCTTTCCTCTCTCCCTTTCCTCTCTCCCTTTCCTCTCTCCCTTTCCTCTCTCCCTTTCCTCTCTCCCTTTCCTCTCTCCCTTTCCTCTCTCCCTTTCCTCTCTCCCTTTCCTCTCTCCCTTTCCTCTTTCCCTTTTTTTCTTTTTTCTTTTATTTTTTTTTTTCCAGGTGGGTTTGGGCGAGTGCTTTGTAGGAGGAGATCAGGGGAAGTAAGGAGAGAACATCTTAGTGACCATAAAGAGCAGTCCCAATGTGGTTTGGCATCTGATGGGATGGGCAGGAATTTTGATTTTTGGATGGGTCCAGGGTTTAAACTGTAATTCAAGGAGTATAAATACACCAGGGAGATGGGTGTCTCACAGAACAGTGCTGGGAGGGGTTGAAGGCAGAGGTAGCCAAGTGACTCAGTGGCCATGGAGGACTTTGGTCTCTGGAGGGACCTCCCTGCTGGTGGGAGGGCATGGAGAGACCTTCAGGAGAGCAACTGGGATGGGTGTTTAGATGGGTAAGCAGAAGAAGAGCTATTGATACCTCCTGCATTCAAGACTTGGAGCTCCCCAGATCTCCTCATGAACCTCCCAGGTGTCTGGTTTCTCCCCCTGAATCACTTGTCACCAAGATTTCAGAGAGCAAAACTTCCTGTGGTCATTTTGGGCTTATTTTCTCAGCTGTTGCACAAAAAACACGTGCTTAAAAACCCAGTTCTTCTTTCATGGGCTGGCTGTAAAACTGAGTTTTAGAAGCAGACAGTCTTGAATAAGTCAGCATGCTGAAGGATTGGTTTCAGTGCTGTGGTGACCTGATAGCTGCTCTGAGTTCTAGTGTACCTCCTTTTATCCCTCATGCCTCTTCTAATGTCCCATTTTTACCTCAAACTTAAACCCTCTTTTCCACTCCTCTATGCTTAAAAAATTTCTAGGAGTTTTGAGCATTGGTGACAGGGGTGAAGCCACCTTGCATGTGCTCCTTGGGATGTGGTGGAAGATGGGTGAGTTCCCTGTTTTTAGCAGCTCACAGAGGTTTTCATCATTCCTCTGCTCATTAATACCAAGTGCTCTGGAAGTGCTTTAGTTTGAAAGGAGAAAATCCAAAGTGTGCTTGTGAATTTTGAATATTATCTGGAGATAACGTTGTAAATACCACTTGGCCTTCCAGAAGAAGGAAGATCCTTTTGGATCTTCCCAAGTGAAGTCCAGCACAAGATGTGATGCCGTGGCTGTTGAAGACAAGGTTGGATCTTTTACTGGAGCAGGGGTGGAACTGGAGGAATAATCCAGTTGCTTTGATGGTTGGCTACCAGCAGAACTTCTGCAGGAGGAGGAGAAGCCTCTTGGCCACTTGTGTAGAGTCGTAGACACTTGGTGGAGAAATACTGAAAAAAAAAGGGATCTGTGGGTGCTCATATCAATCTACTCATTTTGATGGGTGATAGCAGTTTGGGTAGGACTTGAGTCCCCAAGGCAGGCAAAATATTCAGGATAATTCTTGGAATTACTGCCAGAATTTGAAGGTTCCATGTGAACAAGTTCCCTTGTCCTGTTGCCTTCCCATGTTCCCTGTTAATAAGATCTTGCTCTCCAGTGTAATAATGCTTTAATAGCAACCAAAACTTAGAAACAGAGGGGGCAACATGCTTACAAATGGTTCCTAATATTTTTTCCAGTGTTTGTAAGTGTAGAGTTCCAATCCAGCGTTAGAAAAACCTGTTTAGCACCCAGGTAGTTTATAAGGACCTAAATAAAATATAAAAAAATCCCCACCCAGGAACTTTTGGAGCTCATTTTTATGCTATTAGAAGAAAGATTTATTCTTAAGGGCGACTTTCCAGGCTTCCAAAGGATTTTAAATGCTGTCCACTCAACTAAAAGTGAAGCCAAGGAGGGTTGCAGTAGCTTAGGAGGAGGATTTTCTTTTTCAAGTGAGCTTGCTAACCCGGAGGAAGAGGCAAGATGAAAGTTTTACTTCCGCTTTTCCGCTTCTGTTAATTTCATTAAAGTTGATGACGTCCAGATTTACTCTTAAAATACTCCTCAGCCAAGGTAAACTCCTAAACAGCTGGGCTGCAGTGCAAATATGTTCATGAAGAACCATTGCAACCAGCACCAAGTGGAGGTTTTTCTGGTTTTCTGCAGCGTGGGTATTTCCTAAACTGCTCTGGACATCTCAGTGCTGTGGTGGTGGTGAAGAGCATTGATCCAGAACCTTCCTTGGAAGACAGATCAGGGTGTTCCTGCAAAACTGAGAGCACTCCCCTTAGGAACACTCATTCCAAGTGTTCATGACTCTAGTGAAGGTCCTGGTAGGAGCTGAAGTGGAGGAAGTTTCATCTTTCTGACAGTTTTCCTCCCAAGGGAGTCCTCGCTACAAGTGGAAAGTTCCCTGCAAGTTCCTTTTAAATTTTTTTTTTCTTCTTCTTCCCTAAATAGTCATGCTCAGTCTTTATTTATGGAACCAAATGATGACTAAAAGACATTTTCAGTGGACACACAGTAAATTTGTAGGCACGAGGTGTAGAGTTGATCACAGAATATCCTGAATTCTGGCCAGCTTCTGAAGTCTGATCCCATCTCTGTTAAAAAAGCTTCAGGTTGGGTTTTTTTGTTGTTTGGTTGGTTTTTCATCAGTCCCTCTGTGAGTATATTCTTTCTTCCCTGTCTCCTTCCTCTAAATCAGCAGACTGGGTGAGTTAGCAAGACTGCAGATGGTCTCAGCTGGGGACCTGGTGAGGGACCTGCCAGCTGGCCAATGTACTTGCTCAATAAAAACCAAAGAGAGCAAATAACTTTGAGCTTGTCCTGTGGGCCTTCCCTCCATAGAGGGTTGGATTTCTTTCTCTTAACTCATCTCTGACTTTTCATTAAAAAAAAAAAAAAAAAGATTTTAGTACTTAGTGGGTTTCATCCCTGATATGTCTGTGGTCCCTATTAAGGGGAAGCACCTGGTGTAGGCGCTGGGGAGCAACTGTGGTAGAGCTGAATGAGGCTAGAAACAAAACTAGCTGATTAAATTTTGCTCATTTGACATACTTGAAGTGGAGCTAGTCCTCACTTTTCCTCTAAAGTGGTATAGTAATTTGGTCATTGGGGTGTGTTAATGAACAGCTCCAACAAGCTTATGCAAATGCATGTGAAATGAGAGGATTGGTGTTATCGGGCAAGAGATCAGGGCACCTTCTTAGGATTAAATTGACATTGAAATCATTTAGGGAGGTGCCAGATAAATTTGCAGCAAAAGGAAGAGAAGTAACTTTTGTACTGCAAAACCCTGTGCTGTGGGTTATGTGAATGCAGTTTAAGAAAACCAAACAATTTGAAAACCCAACAAAACGTTTTAAAAACCAATGACACTTTTTAATGATAATGACAGTAGATAAATGACCAGAAACTTGAAGGTGATGGAGGGGAAAAGTTGCAATGTACATGAATGGTTGGTTGGTTGGTTATTTTTGTTAACTAGTTTGACCTAGTTGAGTTAAGCCATGCCTTGCTATTGTGGTCAGAGCATAGAACTGCTCCGTCGTGGTGTGTGTGGGTTAATCTTTATCCATGTTCTTGAAAAAGAAGTGGGAATTGCTCATGCTGGAAATCACCTGGCTTATTTGGAAAGGTACTTCTGGGAAAGCAGGTTTCACATGCACCAGGGAAACCACTTTGTGCAAATCCAGGGCTCTTGGGGAAGTGGGGCAGTTGCCACTGGCTGTGGGGCGGTGGGGTTTCTTCAGCTCCTGGGAGTTTAAGCATATGGAGATTTGTTCCCCTCAGGTCCTGTCTCTAGTAGCTGTTCTGGCTCTAACTTGTGGTTTCTAATGTGCCTGACTTGGCAGTAGAAATGCTCTCCTATAGACACAACTCAAGGATTTTTAAAGATGAGGTTGACATTGAGGAGTAGGGGGTCAGACCTGGGGGGCCGGACAGGTGGTGGTTTGCTTGGTGGGTGAACTGAAAGAGAAGAGTAGTTACAGGCTGGCACTACCTCTTGCAGAACCTCAGGACTAGTTTGTGATCCTGAGGACTAGTTTGTGTGTTGCTGCTTTGGTTTTGTACCCAGCTGGCTCTGCTCAGCACGGTGCTGGTGGTGGCAGAGGGAGGATGCGGCGCCGAGCGCGGCTTAACCCAGAGCGACAACCCCGGCAGCTTTTGTCTGCCCCGTGTTCTTTTCTCTGAGTGCACCTCCTAACTTTCTCTTTTTTCCCCTTCCTTTTGCAGGCTGCCCTCGGGAGAGGCAGTGGGAGGCAGTGGAGCTGGCCTCGGCACCGGGAGAGGTTGGACTTCCCCTCTCTCTGTGCTGAATGGCTGCGATGGCGCCCGCTCTCACTGATGCAGCAGCTGAAGCTCACCACATCCGATTCAAGCTGGCTCCCCCGTCCTCCACCTTGTCACCTGGCAGTGCCGAGAGCAACGGCAACGCCAACAACATCCTCCTGGCTGCCAACGGCACCAAAAGGAAAGCCATTGCTCCAGAGGATCCCGGTTTAGATTTCCGAACCAACCCGACGAAGGAAGAGCTGGGCAAGCTGCAGCCGCTGGTGGCCTCTTATCTCTGCTCGGATGTAACATCTGTTTCTTCAAAAGAGCCTCTGAAGCTGCAAGGAGTCTTCAACAAGCAGACAGTCCTTAAATCTCACTCTCTCTTATCTCAGTCCTTCTTGAAAACAAGCGATCTGTTGGGGAGGCAGCCGGTGTTGGAATTCACTTTGGAGAATCTCAAAACCATGAGTACTAATAGCCAGCCACCTCTCCCACAAGCGCCTGTAAATGGCTTGGCCAAGAAATTGGCCAAAAGTACCAATTCAGAGCATGAAAACTCGAGTTCTCTCAATGGTGGGAAGTGTGCTCCTCCTCCTGCAGCCCTGCAGGGTGTTGACTATAACACAGGAGGTTCTGAATTGGGGGACTTGAAGTCCGGGTTGACCAATTGCACTCTTCCACACAGAAGCCTTGATGCAGAGCACCCAACTCCATTTAGCAATAATAGCACTGCAAACAAATCTTCCCTTAATTCCACGGAGCAGCAGCGGGCGCTGGAGGGGGGCAGTGGGGAGACAAGGTTGCCTGGTGTTGCTGGTCACTCTGACTTTGGGAGCAGTAAGTTGGAGGATCAGAAACCTTCTCTGCTGCCTGGTCACCACCACAGTGCTCTGGACTCGGAGGTGAGGACGAGGGCACTGCTGAGGAGGCAAACAGACATTGAGAACCGTGCCCGCAGGCTGCAGAAACGTTTGCAGGTTGTGCAGGCAAAGCAGGTGGAGAGACACATCCAGCAACAGTTGGGTGGCTTCTTGGAGAAAACTCTGAGCAAGCTGCCAACTTTGGACCCCTTGAGACAACGAAGCCAACTGATGTTGACCAGGAAAGCAGAAGCAGCCTTAAGGAAAGCTGCGAGCGAGACAGTTACTTCGGAAGGTCTGAGCAGCTTCTTGAAGAGTGATTCAATATCAGAAGAACTGGAGAGGTTCACAGCCAGTGGGATGGCCAACTTGAGATCCAGTGAGCAAGCCTTTGACTCGGATGTCACTGACAGCAGCTCAGGAGGAGAGTCTGACATAGAAGAAGAGGAACTGACCAAAGCAGACCCAGAACAACCCCACATACCACTGTGAGTAGCAGTTGTGCTTTGCTTACCTCTGGTGGGGGGAGAGAGAGAGATGAAAGGTGGCAGATGGAAAAATCTGGGGTTTTGCAGGAACATTTTCTTCTTTTGATGAGATGAGATCAAAGAAGTAATTGTTGAAACGAGTGTGGTGTGATGTGCAGCACACTTCCTAGTTCAGGCAGCACATGCAACATTGAAGATAAAATTCTTTGTGCATGCAGTAGTTGGTGGTATTCTTGTGGAGCAGCAGGTCCTGGAAATACTGGCTGGCTGAAGCAGTGCAAGCATACTGCAGATAAAACCCCATAATACAGTTGTCTTCATAATGTGTTGGATCTGTCCCCTGAAATAAAACGTTTGTCTTTTTTACAAGAAGAATCTTCATTGTAAAGCAGTTGTGTAAAATAAGGCCAGGCTGAGTCTTCATAGCTGACAGCATGCTTGTGGCTGGGGAATTACTGTTTTTTTCTTTGTTCAACTATCTGCCTAGAAAAAAACTTTTGAAAGGGTTTGGTCCAAGTGCTGGTGGAAATGTGATGTGAGTGTTTTCTCTTCTGGAATCTGGGAAATTATTGTTGGGAATTTTCTTCTTGTTGGTGAGTCATGTTAAATGATGACAACAGCCTCATAACTGTGTTGGTAATTTGATGCTGTTTGCTTAAACATCAGGTGTTAGTTTGTGTGTGTGGGGGGAAGATCCTTGTCAAGGATCTTGATCTCTCAAGAGTCTTGAGTCAAGTCAAGGAAGAAGGGAAATTTTAATTCCAGATTTTGGAAGTTTCTGAAAAATACTGAGATGAATTTCCAGGGAGAAATCCTGAGCTTGGAATTAAAAGGCCATAGCTGGTGTCTGGTCTGTGTAAAATCTTGCTTGCATGAGTAGGGGGTCTCTTCCACCCTGATGGATGTATTGAACTCAAACCTCAGGCTGTGAAGTGTGGTTACAGTCACTGCAGCACTCACAGGGGTCCTGTTTGGGGTGCAGATGGCTTTCTGACCAAGGCTGGAAATAGTCACCAGAACTCTTGCTTACCTGTGCTCTTCTGGGTTTGTTCAGATCTCACTGGGAAAATAACTGATTGTATTTTGATACCAAATAGGATTTTGGTATCCAAAGTCAAGCTGATGTCTGGTGGAGTGCTGGATGGCACAGATCCTACTGCACAACTGGGAAGGTGGATGTGGCTCCAGCATCCTCCAGGCACACACTCATATGGATAAATGCTGATCCACAGATGTTACAGCTCCTGAATATTAAATTCCAGCTAAATGTCACGTCATGTTTTAGGATGTTAGCATGGGATGAATTTCTGTCAGTGAAGTCTTCAACGTGGCATGAGTTGGGATTTCTCCCAGTGCAGAGCTAGGAGCTGAGCATCTGATCCCAGCTGGACATGAAGGACTTCTTGTGTTGGTTGAGAGTTTAATAACTTTATTCCCATCCTATAACTGTCCCAAATTTACTACTGGGATTACCAGTAAAATTGCATTTATAAATCTTTATTTATTAGAGGAGACAATTGACTGAAGTTCTGTGCAAAGTAATATTAAATTTCCCATCGTGGGGGTTTCATAGATGGGTTTCACAGATTCCTGTGTTGTCTAGCAAAGTAAAATGTCTTTGCCTCTCATCTTAATCCCAAGAGGAAGTGAGGTATTCAGAGACACCATGCATGAAATTCTTTGCTGCCTTTCCTGCCCTTTGGGTTAGTCATGGCTTTCCATTCCCCAGCCACCACAGTGCTCTTAAAAAAAGGTTTTGAAGCTAAGGAAGAGAATGATCCTGCTCTTATCTGTAGGTTCAGAGACTGCTGGGGATGCATATTCTTGTCCAGGCCCACCAAACCTTGTTTCAAGTTTATGCCTGGGGGTTTTTAGTAATTAGTCTGCCCAACATTGACTGCCCTGTTGGCAGGAGTGCTGTGACATTGGGTCTGGGCAGCTCTGGCATTACTGAAGTTGAGGCTGAATGCACATTTGTGCTCTTAGCAGAACTCCTGAAGTCAACCTTAAGCATCTGAGTAATTCTAAATATCATTCCTTTCACAGTGGTGCTAAGAGGCAGGAAGGGGAAGAGCTGACTTTTCCACTGAGAAGCTGCCTTGGGTCAGTGTATTGTACAGAACCATTGTTTTACATTTGTGGGAGCACAGAACAGCAAAGGCTTTTTATTTTATTTTATTTTATTTTTGTCCAGGGTTGCACAAATATGTCTGGATTCAGCAGCTTGCTGAATTTTCTTATTAGAATGAAGGCTTTCACCTTGATTATTTTAATTTTGATAGTGAGTGGAATACCTCAATGAGTGGAAAAACTTCTGTCTCATCCCTCAGTCATCATCCCTTGGTTTTGCATTCCTCCTGGAAACTGTTTGCTTGCTTGTGGATCTGCAGTGAGAGTTCTGCTGCAATCTGTGTGTCTTGTGGCTTGCTCTAAGTGGCCATGTCACTGTCTGCCTCTGGGATTCAAGTAGGAGCATGCAAAAGAAACAAAGACCTGTTTACATCATGCTTAGATAAGAGCTGACCTTTGAGTTTTTCTGGCATGGTGGCATTCCAGAATCAGTATCTGGTCAAGGACAGACTTTCAAACATTTCTACTTTCCTGGCTCACCTGATCTTGGCTACAGAGCAGCAGCTCCCAAAGGAATTGCATCTCTCCAGCAACACCCGGGATCAATCAGAACTTTTAAGCTGCTTTTGAAACCCTCTTAGACCTGCTGCCCAGGAAGGTGCCTAACCAGGCCATCCTGTAATGCATAAACAAAGCAGGGAGGTAGTAGTTACACCTCTGTTGGGAAGCCCTGCCAGCTATGGGCTTGGTTTAACAAGGCACTCTTGGTTCTCATGAAGCTGCTGGGGAAAGGCAGTGCACACAAGGCAGGGTTTGGTTCCTTGCTGCCTTCTTAGGTTTGTGTAGCTCAAGGACCACTCTGCTGCTTTCAGTTTGCTGGCAGATGAACAGCCTCCAGCTCTGTATTTCACAGCTAAGATCCTCTTATGTCTCACTTCACAGATGGCAGAGTTGGGAGCTGCTGGAGATTTCCTCCTGGCTGGAGGTGGGGAAGGCAGGTTGGAGCCTCCCTGGTTCAGAATCCTTGGGCGGGCTGGGACCATGGGACTGCCAAACCTGGGATGCTCTGAAAGCCCAAACACTGGTGTCAGTGTGGATGGAGCAGGAACTGCTGGTAGGGAGAGGTGGCTTGGAGCATGCAGATCCCTCCCAGTGCTGCAGGGCTCTGGGTGATGTGGTCAGGAGATGGTTAACAAGTGAACCTTCTGTTTCTGTGCCCCTGGACTAAGACACAGAAATAGGAAATGCTTCATGTGGCTTGTAGTAGTTGCTTTTCTCAGGCTGGTTGGTTCCTTTGGTTGTTGTGTTTCACTGTAAACCAGTTTCATCAGAATTTGTCAATGATTTTTTGGCTGATCAGCTGCCTGTGTCAAGCAGCAAGGTAGTCATTAGCTGGTGAGTGGTGTGCAATTCAGTGTCTGCAATTCCCCAACTTCAGTCTGTGTACCATGGAAAAAAAAAATTCCCAAAAGGGAGTGAAAATAAATATTTAATTGGAACTCATCTTTTAGTTCAGGTTTCTTAACCTGGAAAGTCACTGCTCTGATGGCAGCTGGGGCAAGGAAAGGTTTTGGTGACCCCTTTTACACCTACCATGTCTTCAGATGGGGTGGGTATGATGCCATGAGGCTTAAGCACGTTTTAATTATCCCCATCTACTGGTGGGAAATCTCAACACCCTCTGCACTTTGCTGGGAATCCTTTCACAGCCTTGGAGTCTCTGTGTGTTGCCTCCTCCCTGTACTGTGTCACCTTGTGCTGTTTGGATTTCAGAATTGCTGGGGACTTGGAGTAATAAGAAAGATGTCTCATTAAAATGTGCTTTTCTCAGGGCTAATTTCAAAGTTTTGTGTTGGGAGAAGGATGTGTGTGGAACTTGCATCAATGGTTGGTTGAGGGATTGACTGAAAATAGCTTTTAGAAATTGTGATTTATTTTTTTTTTCTCCCTTGATTGTATTTTTCAAGAGAGGGCATGATAAAGAAACCTATATTTCAAGTGCTGTTTCAAGTGATACTCAAGGGCTATTAAACAGCATTTCTCAAGTCTGTGACTTGGTGGAGCTGTGATTCAGGTGGCATATCCCACACTCTGAGTCCTAAGGAAACTTTTCCCACTGGTCACAAAAGCATTTTGCTAACTTTGATTTATGCAGAGCATTCCTAAAAGTCTCTCTCCACTCTTGATGACTTTTTCAGCCTTGATTTTTTTTGTGCTGTTCTTTTTGTTCTTGACTTCTGGCTTTACTTGCAGGTGCTGATGGCAGCTCAGGACTTAACCTTCTGCTTTTCAGCTGGGGATGGAAACTTGAGGATGCCTGAAAATGCTCAGGAGAGGTGTCCCCCCAAGAGGCTTTCATTTTAGGAGAAGAAAAAGAGAGCCAATGCTGAACTGTGTTCTTGCTTAGCATTTGACAGCAGAATAGCAGAGAGCAGTTCATTGTTCAAAAAATGCTTAATCAGGTATCCAGAGTAAGTAGGACACCCAGCAAAGCCCCTCTTAAGAAAAGAGGGCAAATGAGAAGACTGAGGAGGATCTTAAAAATAAATCACTGATTTCTCCAGTAAATATTGGTCAGAGAAGACATTTTATCAATACAGTGGGTCTCTGGGAATGGTTTCTGACTTGGATTAGAGTCTTGACTTCCCTGCAGCCCTCCCTGGGGGTCTGGCTGGGATTTGGGGTGGTTTTGGTGCACGTTGTCACCCACAGGACTTGGATAAGGCAGTGCTGTTTCATCTGAGAGGGAGCTCAGCGTTAAATTTCTCTTCCTGGGTTGGGTTAAATTGGGATAAATTTCTCCTTCCTGGGCTGTTGTCAGTTGTTTTGGGGGAATCAGTTGTTTGTGTGTGTGAAGAACAGGTGCTGTGGGGCAGGAAAATGTTGGAATTTGGGGTGGGGGGTGTTAAATGCAGACCAAGCATCTTTTTGCAGCTTTCTTGCAGATGCCTTTAGTGTTCTTGCAGGGTTTTGGGTTACTCTGCTCAGAGTCAGACCTCCTCTGCCTGTTTCTTGGGCTGTGAGGTGGATGAAAGATAAGGTGGAGAAGTGGGAATTATTTGGTGTCTGGCAGTACCAATAAACTGGGTTTTGTCTCTGTAGCTCTTGCCCAGTGGGGCAGTGAGTAACAAGAGGCTCCAGGACAGATTTTTTGGGGGGTGACACTTTGGATATGGATAGGCTTGCATAAATATTTCCTTTTTTTTTTTTTTCATTGGAAAAAGCCTGTCACAGCATCTGAAGCAGCAGAAAAAAAAAAGTGAAGCTTGTGAATGCAAACTGACATCAAAAACCTTGGTGTGGTGGCTTGCCTGCTTTCCTAGGACCTCATGTGGAATTGAACTTTGTTTAAACAAGGGAAAGGGGCCCAGTTTCGAGTTGATCTCTAATATTATAAAGTCTAATACACTGCTGTGGGGGATGGAGAAAAGACTTTGCTATTGCCTGGGTCCAGCAGCTCCACTGTGGAGCTGGGTTTTTTATCCTTCTTACTACTGACCCAAGACTCAAAATTACTGGGTGGCAAAGATGAAAACTAAAGCAATGGCAAACACAGCATTCTTTCAAGAGATACTGAAGGTGTACTTCCCAGAAGTGTTTTTCTTCCTGAGAGATTTTTGGTTTTCATTATGCAGTAACATGGGCTTTCCCCCCCCCCACTCCCTCCTCCTTCCTCCTTTGTTCTCTCCTCCAGCAGATCCATTCTGGTTTCACTAGCTCAGCAGCAGTGCTGTGCTAGACTTCCAGCTGGGGGAAAATGTTTTCCTTGCTAAACTGGCACTACCCCAAGAGATTTTTTTTTCCAAGCAGTGTGTTTTGGGCACACCCTGGCTATGGTGAGTTGTGCAAGTGTCTTGTTTCAAAGACTTTGGAGGTGGCTTTGCTTGGGCCATCCTTGGCTGAAATTAAATGAGATAAAATGAAATAAAAGAAAACTAAGAAGCTGGATTGAGTTCTCTTGCAGGATTTCTGAATGGAAGGAAGGACTTGAAAATACAAAGAGGTGGAGACCTGAATAGCTGGCAATTCAGTTGGGAACTGGGAAGAGAAACTTGGAGCTGAGTCTGTAGCACTTGCCCTTGGGGTCTGGGTCCAGATGGGATCTGGGAATGCTTCAGTTTTCCACTGGACCTGTCTCTAACATCCTCTGGTTGTGGCTCTTTACACTGGAAAGGTCTTTCAAGGTGCTTGGCATTGCTGTAATGATATGGTTTGCTTAACTAACATCCAGCTCTTCCACCCCCCCCTTTTTTCTGACCTTCTCTGTGATAAGGTTATTTTCTGGAATGTCTGCTCCAGCTTTGACCTCAGCCCTGAACAAGCTATTTATGGGAAGGGTACCTGGCACGGGTGAGTTGAGTGAAGGATTTGTGCCTGGGATTTGTGTGTAAAAAATGCTTTTCCATGAAACTGCACCACATCAGCAGTGAGGAGGGTGACACTTGGGTGAAGGAGAAGATTTAGAAGGAGATTTGTGCTCTTGAGAGCTTAAATTCACTGAGTTTGCTGCAAACATCAGGTGGCCCAACAGTTTTCCTACAAATTGAGCAAGTTGAAGGTTGGATCCCCTAAACCAGCCCCCAACTTTTGTGTTGTTACAGCAGTTGTCTGGGGCTGCTTCTTGTACCCCAGCAAGGAGGTCATCAGGGTGATGATGGATTTAAAACTCTTGTTAATTGGGAGCTATCAGGTTAGGGAGGGTGAACACCTTGGCAGATGGCTTTTTCCTCCCTGGTGCAACTGTCTTGATGGCAAAACAAGATGTTCCCTGTGATAGTGGTGGCAGAGTTTGGCTGGCACATCTCCTGATGCTTCTGAAGCAAATGAATTTCTCCTCTCTTCCCAATGAGCACAAGTTTGCTCTTCCTAGAAGCTGAAATTCTCTTCTAGTTGAAATTCTATTGAAATTCCATTTCCAAAAGTGCTTCAATCTCTGAGATTTAGCCCATTTTTTAAAGAGCTGCAGCTCCCCTTCTCTGTTAAAACCATGCATTTTTACAGTGTAAAATAGATAATTTGAGTTGTCTGGCACTTCTCTGGTGGAACAGTCGAGGGGGTGGGAGGAAGGGGATGGGTTTGACACAGATCTTGCTGCATTTTCAGGTGTTTCCTTGCAGCACTGAGTTTGTCAGATAGTTCTTAGTCTCATTTGACTTCTTAAAAAGGAGAGGATTTGTGACCTGTGGCTTCTTTTGGCCACTTGTTTAATAACATATTCAGGAACTTCAAGCAATAAACAAAAACCTGGTCAGTGTAATGGTGGCCTTTTTTATTTAGTAAACTCAAAACATTTACTAAATGAGGAATAAAGAGGATGAGGGTATTTCTTCTGTAGCAGAGCTTTAGGTTTATTTATGTCATTTTAGCAGTTGCCATAGTAACACAGAAAGATGCTGAAAGAAATGTTGCAGGGATCTTATTTGTATAAGGAAGAACATTAAAATATTAATGGAAGGCAGTGTGAATTGGAGGGAAGTCTAATTGTGTTTTCTGTTGGGAGCAAAAAATGGATTCTAGGTGGAAGAAAGTGATTTAATGTATTGTCTGGCATCAACAGCTGTCTGCAGACTGAACTTGTCTTGCCCAGCAAACAAAAAATAGGAGAACTTCAGTCATCTTGGGTACCTTTGCCACAGTCTTTCCTCTCTTGACACTCCAGTTTTGCTGATATTTGTTCTCCAGCTCTAAAAAATATTTTATCTGAGAAGTACTTTCCATCCCAACCCCTGTGGGGTTGGAGTTTGCTTCTTTATTTCATGATATTGGTTAAATGTTTGGAGCTCATCCCCCATCTGCCTTCATGGGAGTCTCTCAGCTTTGTTGGGTTAAAAATTAGATGTCTCCATTTAGAAGTTTTGTAGGAGAGCAGCTCACAGCTTTACAAGCAATCTGCATTCACTGAATTCCCCAGTGGCTGCTGCTAAATGACCAATATTGAGTTTTTGCTGGTGTTCCATTGCATTACCAAACCCAATCCACTCTTGAGTAAGAAGCAAAAGGGTTTTGTGGAGATGCAATAGGCATAGATCACAAAAAAAGACTTTTTCTTGGAGAAAAAGGGTTTAGAGAGGTAAGTTTGTGTGCATATGTTGAAGTGGGTGGGAGTTGGAGTGGTGGATCAGAAGCTGTCCACTTCACCTCCTATTTCCACCCAGTTTGGTGAAAAAAGGCTGTAAAGGGCATGTGCTTTGAGTGACTTTGCAATTAAATCACTTGTAGGAACCTGGCAAGAAATTCCCACTTTCCAGATTAGTTTAGAGAGCAGCACACAAATGCTTCACTTCCCTCTATCTTACCTGTGGTTTCCTCTTAGCAAGTTGGATATTTAATTTTAATTATTAAGTATTAAGTCTTAGGAGCTGCTGCTCTTGCCCTGATACTCTGGGAAGCTGCTCTGAGTTGATCCCTGCCATGGTTTGTGCTCTCTGGATGCAGTGGAGGTGACAAACTTTGGTTGTTCTCTGGGCTCTGTGCAGCCACTTTCTCTTTTTTCTCTCTTTTAATTGCAAAGCTGGGGTGTAGCAAGAACCCTTCCTGCCCTGCCCTTGGCTCCTGTCTGCATCAGGTGATAATGTTCCATCTGCCCATTTAACTTGGGAGAGGACACCTCCTCTCAGAGCAGCAGCACCCATCCAGCTTGGTTCCTGGGCATCTGGTGTTGCCAAAACTGCTGCTCCTCCTCCCTCTGCTTGTAGGCTCTGAGTGGGTTGTTGGGATGGGGGGGTGGTTAGAATGGGGAGGTTGTTAGGATGGGATGGGATGGTAGGATGGGATGGGATGGTAGAATGTGGGGGTTGGTTGGATGAATGGTAGGATGGGGGGGTTGTTAGGATGGAAGGGTTGTTAGGATGGGATGGGATGGTAGGATGTGGGGGTTGGTAGGGTGAATGGTAGGATGGGGGGCTTTGTAGGATGGGTGGGTTGTTAGGATGAATGGTAGGGTTGGTAGGATGAATGGTAGGTTGGGGGGTTTGTTAGGATGTGGGGGTTTGTTAGAATGTGGGGGGTTGCTAGGATGTGGGGGGTTGCTAGGATGTGGGGGTTGGTAGGATGGGGGAGTTGGCAGGATGGGTGGCATGGTGGGATGGGTGGGTTGGTAGGATGGGTGGTTTCACTTCTAGAGGCTGCATGTCCCCTAGAAGTTGGTTCTTCCTGCATTATGCCACCTAAAAGTACACTGTAGGAAAAGCTACCAAGTTATAACTAAACCCAGGCCTTGCATCAAGACTTTTTTTTTATTTTTTGATTTGAAAATTTCCTTCTTCATTCTAGGTGGCAGAAGCACTCTGGGCTGTTGTCACCCACAGTAATTGGCCTTAAAAGTGGTTGGGATGGAGGTTGTTGTGTTCAGAGATGGGTCCAATGGTCCCTGGGGGCCTATGTCTTATTTTCCCAAAGGAATTATGGCCCCAGGGGCACCCCGAGTCTCTATCCATGGCCATTCCTTCAGGTCCTGTCCTGCTGTGGGTGCTCTGGGTGCTGTGTTAACCCCATGGAGCAGGGCAGGAGGCTTCAAAGGTGCTTTGGTGCTTGGTGCTCTTGAGCTTCTGATATAATTCACCTCCTTAGGACCCAATTCCTGATCTGGGTGGTTTGATGGGAAGAGATAATGGCTCTCCAGGTTCCTAGTGCCTTGTTTTTCTGCTGCAGGGATCCCACCCCAGTGGCCAAGGGGAAAATATTTCTTGTTTTGCAGCCATTGCTATTCCTAGGCTGGGACAGTAGCAGGAATAAAAGTAGCCCCAGCTAAATCTGCCTATTTTGGTGTGAATTGGAGCCCTTCTCCATGTGACTTCTGCTATTCCAGTGCTGGCTATTTCAAAAAAACTGAGACAATTGGGCTTCTGTGAATCTGCATTTTGAATGCAGAACACTTGCAGGGCTCTTGCTCCATGTATGCAACATTTTGTGGTATTAGCTTTCTACTGTCTCAGGCTCAAACAAGAAAATTATTCTCTTTCTGCTCCTTCTGTGTTGTAGGTAGCTCTCCCAGCACTTGCAGAAATTTCTCCAAATGAAAGGATAAATTCTGTTTTTACTGAGCTAACAGAAAATAGTTTGAAGGAGCAACCCCACTAGGACTTGCAAGTCATAAACTACTTTTTCTGTGTCAATCTGTATCAATTGATACAGATTAATTTCCAAGTATTTTTCATCATAACATAATGCACCTGGCTGTCATCTTAAGGGTTCATTTTTCATGTATTGGTCAAGGCCTTACCATTTAAAATAAAATCTATCTGAGTAGTAGTCAGCCACTTAAAGAAAATTCTTCAGGGTGATGATTCATATTGTGCCTAAAGACAGCTTTGCATATTCAACCCTCACTGCCTCCCCCTCCCATCCCCCTCTCCCTGCCTCTGGAAATGGGCAAGAAGCCCAAACCAACTTAACTCTTGGTTATTTAAACCTATTTTTTAATAAATTCTACTAGTAGACCTTCTTATCTGAAGGCTTTGCTTGATGTTGCCTTGTGCATTAGGTCTTGAGCTGCCTTAGGAAGTGTGTAACTTTGCTTGGTTTTTTGTTTGTGATTTTTTTTTTTCTTTCAGCTGCTTTCTTTATGAACGTGAGCAGTTCTGTGAATTCTTCCTACCAGGCTGAAATTCCATCTGTCTCCAGTTACAGGGGCTCTGTACTTGATCACTCTTCTGTGTGAATCTCTGACTTCTCCAACGTGCCCTAATGCTCCCCCCTTTCTCTCCTGGGTTATCTCTGCTTTTGTATTCAAGTCCAGACCTTTTTATTATAAAGACTTATTAATCTAAGGAGTTCTAGTTAGTTTTGCACCTCATTCTCCTGTGTGCTGGCTGGTGAGGTAGCATTTATTTTCAAAATAAGGTTCTCAGGAGAGGCACAGCTTTTATAACCCAATCTAGTTGTCATGGCTCACATCTGCTTCCCCCCCCCTTTTTTTTCTTGTTGTTACCAGGCATCCTTTGGTTCTGGTAAATTCCTGAAACCAAATGCCACTCCAAGCAGGGTACAGGTAAGCCCTAATCAGATTATCTGCTCTGCAAATGGAGTTGCTTATTTTACCTTGGTTTTCTTGTGCTTGAGCAAGTCCATTTGTCTGCTAGGAGAAGCACTCTCCTCTAATTAAAAAGAAAAAGGAAAAGTGACTTTTATGAAGCCAGGACAAAGGCTTAGTGAAAAATATCAATTGTGTTTGCTCAAATTCTCTCTGTGGATGAATTTCTTTCCCCTGTTTCTATGAATTTCTTTGCCTTCTCTCCCATGGGCAGTGATTTCATGTTTGCCACCTCCTCCACTCTGTCTCCTGGTAACTTCAGAACTTCTTCTGGACTGAGGTTTGCACAACTTGGGTCAGCATTTAGGGTAGACAGGGACTTCCTTCTTTTCTCCATCTTTCCCACAACCTAAAAAGAGTTCTATCTGGAAGCTCTTTAGTGCTCAGTGATGCAGATCCTAGAGTGGGGAACACAGGCACAAAATTTGGTGGTGTTTCTTTTGTTATTGGTATTATTATTATTATTATTATTATTATTAATTATTATTATTATTGTCATCCCTGTGAAACCTTAAGTAGTAAATTCCCAGAAACTTTTAGTTGTGATATTCAGAGCAAGACTTCAGCAGCTGGGGAGGGAACTCCACTCTGTCTCTCTCTCCAACCAAGTGGTCCCCACTAATGAGAGCCATAGGAATCCTTTCTTTATTGTTTTCCTCTGATGTTGCAGCATTCCTCAAAATCACTTTCATCTAGTTCTTGTCTGCTTGTTAACAACCAGCTGCATCCAGAGCACTTGGCTACTTTAAAATGTTTGCCTTATATAATTGAAACTCTTCCCCCCCCCCCCCCTCCCTTTTTGGAGCTTTCTAGTAGGATTTTTTTTCTTCCCCTCTGATGTATGTGTTTGAATTTCTCAACTAGTCAAATTAGTACATAAAGTAATCTGGTCTGAGTCTTGCTGTAGTAATATTACTGGAAAAATGTTTGTTTTCACTTAAATTTATTAGATCTGGGAGAAAACTATTTAATCTTCCAGTCTGAGAGACTGAAAATTTCCAGGAATTCAGATCCAGTAAAGCTTTTTCTCCCAGATTTTTTTTTTCCTTCTGATCCTGCAGAGATTGAGTTTTAAAGGGAGTTGGATGCTTATTGCCCAGCTCTGGGGATTCTGGTCAGATGAGAACTGCTGGGATGTGTGTGTGTGTGTGTGTGTGTCTGTCCCTGCTGCCCTTGAGAACTGCTGACCTGGTACAAATGGGAGCATTAATTGAAGTAATGGAGCTCTCCTGTGTTTCACTTCATTTCTGAGAGTTAACTGCTCCAAGAGCATCTTGCTCTGTTTGTTTAGCTGATGCTTGGTGAGATAAAGGAGGTTCTGAGAATTTGTGATTATCTACTTAACTGTGGCTTATGCTCTTGTCTCTTACAATGCAGTGGAGCAAGGAGGTAGCACCCCTCCTCCTCCTCCTTCTCCTCCTCCTCCTCCTCTCTGCTGTGAAGAACAGCAGCTGCCTGACTTTCCCAAGGATTAATCATCCCCATCCTGCCTCTGATCAGTTTTTAACACACATTAGGACAGAGAGCTGAACAGAAGAATCTTGGAGAATGTTAAAAAAACAACCCCCCACCAAAACAAACCTGGAAAACCCTCCCCTAGGTACACCCTTGTAATTACCTGTTAGCATAATGCTGGCTAATACCACTTGTAAAGGCCTGGCATTTGTTGCAAGAGGTTGTACAGTAATTTCAGAGGGATATTTTTTCTTTGTACCAAGGTCTGTCTGTCTTATTTTTAGGTTAGAGCATCCCATCAGCTCTCCTACTCCCTGTGAACTTCTCACCCTTTGAGTGAGATGCTGGTACTGACAATGGCTGCATTATGGTTCTGGTCCTTACCACAGCTTGTTCCAGCTATGCTAATGAAAAAAATTTGTTATATCTCTTCCAGAACTGGGAATCCTCTAGGTCTGGGGAAGTGAAAATGTGTAATAGTTTGGCAGTTCAGCTCACTTGGCCCTTTGGAGGCTGTGGAGTAATCAACTTGCAGTGATTTCTCTTTGTTTCCAATACAATTACTTTTGTGTTGGCTTTTGTTGGGAAATGCTTGGCTTCAAAGTTTTTGAATGCATTTGAAAATGCCCCATGTGTTTACTCTTTCTTCTGACATGTTGACATGAGTCAGAAGGAGAGGGTTGTCCTAAAGCAGCAAAACCTCAGGTTCAGCCCAGTAGAATTTGCTGGGATGGAGATTCAGCTGATCCATAGGGTGAGTGTGCATCAGACCTGCTGCCAGCCTGACAAAGTTGTGTGCAGCAGGTTATAGAAATCCCAATAGGTTGAGAATCTGTGTTCTGTTCTTTGCTTTGTGTGAACCTTTTAATATTTTATCAAGCACTAAGGGCCAGGAGATGACATAGTACTATAAATACTTCCATTTGCTGCCTTTGCTTGTGGCTTGCTTGACTGAATGTTGCCCCAACTCTGTTTTTTGGCTCTTGTCCTGGCTTTTAGGTTTGTCAATGTGACATGGCTCTGCTTGTAAAGGAAAAATAAAAAAGAAAAATCTAGTATTCATAGAATCATAGAATCATAGAATTAGCCGGGTTGGAAGGGACCTCAGAGATCATCTAGTCCAACCCTTGACCCACCGGAGCAGTTGCTAGACCATGGCACTGAGTGCCACATCCAGTCTTTTTTTAAATGTCTCCAGGGACGGAGAATCTACCACCTCACCGGGCAGTCCATTCCATAGCCTGATCACCCTCTCCGTGAAGAAATTCTTTCTAATATCTAACCTAAACCTCCCCTGGCACAACTTAAGACTGTGTCCTCTTGTCTTGTTGAAGGTTGTCTGTGAAAAGAGTCCAGTTCCCACCTCGCTACAGCCTCCTTTCAGGGAGTTGTAGACAGCAATGAGGTCTCCCCTGAGCCTCCTCTTCTCCAGGCTGAACAGCCCCAGCTCTCTCAGCCTCTCCTCATAGGGCCTGTGCTCGAGTCCCTTCACCAGCCTGGTTGCCCTCCTTTGGACCTGTTCCAGGACCTCTACATCCTTCTTAAACTGAGGGGCCCAGAACTGGACACAGTACTCGAGGTGTGGCCTCACCAGAGCTGAGTACAGGGGCAGAATCACCTCCCTGGACCTTCACTTCTATAGGAAAGTGTAACTCAGGGTAAGGAGTGGCTGTAAGGTAGGTAACACTCCATTCACTCCCTCTTCAAAAAATAAGGAAACCTTCCTGAAGTAAACACATCTCTTACAAAGATCTCCTGAGGAGACTGATTTCATGATTTTCTGAGAAACTGAGGAGGATTTGGGGTAATGATGGAAGCTCTGACATGTTTCAATGCTGCCAATCAAAACATCTACTAAAAATACCCCATCTTCTAGAAGAATCTATTCCTGCCAATCAGAGCCTGATATTAAATAACATCCTGTTGATTGCAAAGGATCCAAATTAAAGAAATAGACCAATATTCATCTTTTTTCTGCCTTTCCCAGTCTTTCCCAAATTGCTGGCTGTTTGTTGCAGGCTTCACACAGGATGCAAATAAAATCAGTCTGAGCATGAGATCCTTCCAAAAATGTGGTACTTGGACTGCAGGGGAGTTTGCTCAGAAGGTGGGAACTGGCTTGCTTTTCTCTACAGAGCTTTTTTTTTATCCTTTTCTGTGGCATGCTTTGGTGTCTTGGCATGAAATAAACATTATCTCGTCCTTTTCAAAAGTCCTGAAGTAAGAGAGTGTGTCTTGGCTGAACCTGGCTGAAAGGGCTGGGGAAAATCTTTCCAAGAAAAATAAATTTCTGATGGAGCAGCCAACAGTTTGTATGACATGAAGCACTTCTGGAGGGATGGGGGTGGGACAAAGGGAGCTTTGATTTGGCTCTGGGAAATAGGGGTGAAAAAAGAGGATACAGTTAAGATAGAGCCACCTCCCTGAGCCTAAAATAATTGAGTTCTTGGTGTTTTCTCACCAGTTCTTCTTCCTGTGGTATCTCTTCTCACCCTTTAACCTGTGTTTTGTAATCTTCTTTTAGAAAAGCATCTCCTGTTTCTAGGGGTGTCTGCTGAGCCTGGCAACAGGGATGAGCTCTCATGTCGTGATAAAGGCACCTGCCCAGGAGGGACAACATTGCCCCAAAGCTCTGGCAGGGAAAGGGACCTGGGAGTCTGGATTGCCAGGAAGCTGAAGAGGAGGCAGCAGTGTGCCCAGGTGGCCAAGAAGGCCAATGGCATCCTGGGCTGGCTGAGGAAGAGCGTGGCCAGCAGGTCCAGGGAAGGGATTCTGCCCCTGTGCTCATCCCTGGGGAGGCCACAGCTTGAGTCCTGTGTCCAGTTCTGGGCCCCTCAGCCCCTCAGGAAGGAGCTTGAGGTGCTGGAGCAGGTCCAAAGGAGGCAACTGGGCTGGGGAAGGGACTGGAGCACAGATCCTGTGAGGAGAGGCTGAGGGAGCTGGGGGTGTTGAGGCTGGAGAAGAGGAGGCTCAGGGGAGACCTCATCACTCTCTGCAACTCCCTGAAAGGAGGTTGGAGCCAGGGGGGGGTTGGGCTCTTTTCCCAGGCAACTCTGAGCAAGACAAGAGGGCAGGGTCTCAAGTTGTGCCAGGGGAGGTTTAGGTTGGAGATGAGAAAGAATTTCTTTCTGGAGAGGGTGATCAGGCATTGGAATGGGCTGCCCAGGGAAGTAGTGGATTCTCCGTGTCTGGAGATCTTTCCAAAGAGCCTGGATGTGGCACTGAGTGCCATGGGCTGGGAACTGCAGTGGGAGTGGATCAAGGGTTGGACTTGATGATCTCTGAGGTCCCTTCCAACCCAGACAATTCTAGGATTCTGTGATTCTATGAATCTCACAGAGCTGCTGGTGTTGGTTTCCTGGGGCTGTAAAAACCTGATGGGGTTACTGGGATGCAGTTCCTAGGGCTTTGTTTAGGGAGAGAAGAGAGCTGGAAAAGAGCGGCGGTGAAAAGGGCTGATTTCCCCAGGCTGTTTTCTGTCTTCTTCCCAGGTGGGGTGCCATTGGGATCATCTTTCCCAGCTTCTCTGTGGTTGCTTCTTCTCTTTCTCTTCCTTTTCCTTCAGTCTTGTGGTTTAGGGACTCCCCCGTTTGCATTAACATCAGGGAGGAGCAGCCTGGCAGTGGCAAACCTGCCACGTCTGCTTGATCCAAACCCGCATTGTCCTTGACAAGGAAAGAGCCTTCCAGTAATTCACCTTGCCAGCAAGAAAGAGGATTTTTACATTTATTTATTTTTTTATTTTTTTTTTAAAGGCAGCTGAGCTGCCTGAAATCAGTGCAGTGCTTACTGACACCAAAGGGGGATGTACTTTTGGGGGTAGGAGATGCTGCTTCCTTGCTGAACACAGCAGTTTCTTTCTTTCAGTCTATTTGAAAACCAGGAATGTGGTTGGGAACTCAATATTTTGCTTTTTTGCTCAGTGCCTTGACATAGTAGAAAGCCTCTTGGACTTTGGCAGAATAAAACTAGGGATCTCCCTGTATCTTCATGAGGTAAAATTAATACCACATTCTGTGTAGCTTTTTTAATCAAGAATCAGAAGCATTCTGCAGGGCTGTGTTTAATTACTGAAGTACTGTGGGCAGGTTAAGATGTGCAAACAGGCCAACAAAAAGCTGAAGGATAATTCAGGTAGCACTGGGATCAGAATCAAGCTGGGGGAACCCTGAGTCACAGAAATAAATGTGGTTGCCAGGAGGTTTACCAAGCAGTAGCCAAATCTGACTGTTCTAGAGCAAAAATGGTCTTGTTTGCTCTTGTTGATGTAAAATCCCTTTTTTAGCTGTTTGCTTTTTAAGCTATAAGGAGTTATGAATGACTTGTATGAATTTATAGCAAGTTGTGAAAGCCTCAAAGGATTTATAAGCATTTTGGAGTGTGTGTGTGGTATACAAGGAACTTCTTTTAAAGAAATCTCTGTTTTCTTCCTTGCTTCTGAGGCCTTGGCTTTGCTCTCTCTAGTTCTAGGTATGGTTGAGTTCACTGGCTGAAATACCTTTTTGTTTCATCTGAAATACCTTCTGTGATGTAATCAGAATATCATTTTATTAAAGCAACTTCAAAGAAGGAGAAGGGAGAGAGGTATAGATGAATAAATTAAAAAAAAGTGCATTTTGTGAGTTTGAACATCAAATCTTCACGGGTGTGACAAGTTGCTGAGAGTACTGCCAAGCCACCAAAAATGCCACCTGCTTTATTTCTTAAAATATAAAACCCAGTCTTCTTCTTGCTCAATATTTTTGTTGCACAGAGGGAGTTGGGCTGGACTGCATAACTCTTCCTGTAGCCAGGTGAGTGGCCTTAAAAAGAAAGTATAAAAACTAAGAGTGCTCTTTGTGTGTTTCACTCATTGCTTAGAGGGCTGATTAAATTTTGAAGAATGAGGCTAAACACCTCTTCTAAAACTCATCTTCATGTGGGTAACAATACACAAAATCCTTCAACGTGGCTTGAATTCTTGGTTTGTTTGGAGGAGAGTTCAATGGTCTTTCAGGATTTTTTGGTCTCCTTTATTTGTAGCTTGTGGTTTTCAGAAATTCAGTGAATTTTGTCACTTCAGCATCACTTTTCTGAGAAGTTCTGCTGGTGGAGCAGGGTTTAAAGCACACAGCTCTTATTCTGCTCCTTCTACCTTGGCATTTTTGCTGGGCCACCTCTGCTCTCCCCTTTCCAAGTTGAAGATAGAGCTCTTAACCCCCCTTTCTTAAGAAAAATAAAACCCAACCTCAAAACTCTGTTTACACTCAACTTGCTCAGCAAGTGGAGCATCTGGAATTGCATGAATTTGTTTGTCAACAGCACTTTGCAAAGAGGCCTGAAGATACTTTGCCTTGATCCAAGTGATTCTCAGGAATTTGCAGTCTTTCCAGAAAGCTGCTGCTGAAATGGGATTTTGTGCTTTCCAGAAAAATCTGTTTCCAGTTGCATAGATTTTTTTAATAGGGGTGAAGCAGCTCTGTGTTCACTGGATAGGGGCTATTTAAATGCTGGTCAAACTCTTGGGAAAGCTGAAGGTGGAATCAATTAACATCTTTTTTTCTTCTCTTGCTCTCAGACTTGTCCTTTCCATTCCTCTAGCATTTTGAATATTAGACCTTGTAGCTCCAAATGTCAGAGTTTGCTGCCTGGCTTTTGGGAGCAAGGTAACAGAGCACCCAGTCCAGCTCCTGCCCTGCTGGTATTTTAGTTATTTTTTTATAATTTGCTATGGCAGGAGCATAGGGCTGTTACATTTAAAGGCAGGACATGGCAAGAAGCAGCCAGGCTTCAAGCTTTGCTTAATAAGCCTTCAAGTGGAATTAAGGAGTTGCAAATAAATTTGCTCTTAATAAACTGAGTGCAGTTACCAGTTTGTCCAGAACTTCATTTACAAGGTGGAATAGACTTCTTGCAGCTTGTTTTGGAGGTTCTGCTTGTGTATCTGAGCTTGGAAATCATAATTACTTTGCCACTTTCTGGAGATGGAAGTCTGGAGCACTGTGGAGGTAAAACTCTTCCCAGAATCAGTTCCCTGCAGCTTTTTAGCTCCCATGAGCCTTACTCTTTTTTTTTTCTTCCTCTTTCCCTCTTTTTTTTCTTCCCTTCCAAACTATGAAGTGTGTGGTATTGCACTTTTAACCAAAGATGGTTTATTTCTCCTAGATCTCCTCTGTCTCAAGTTGGGGTTGTAACAAGGATTCCTATGGCCCAAACTCTTCAAGGATGAGGCTTATGCAGTCTTAGGAGGAACAGTGAGCATAGTTTACTCCCAAAGATTTCTTTTTAGAACAGAATAAGCACAGATAATTCTTGACCAAAGCCCAAATGGCCTTTGCAGCATTGCTTTTTTTTTTTTCCTTAGAGAAATAATGGGAAAGTGCTACTCAGAGAGGTAGAAATTATCTAACTAACAAAATCTAACTAACCATCCTCTTGTAACTCTTCCCTGGTGAACATGAAGCATCTGTGCTGTCTGTATAATTATTTACACTGGGTTGAGAAAGACTTTGGATCCAAAAGAATCATGGTGGCATCTTCATCTTCAACTGGGATGGTCTCCTCTTCCCTTGGACTTAAGAAAGGGGTTTCTTGGGCTGCTGTGACCAGCTCTGCTCTGCTGTCTGAGCTTTTCTGCTCTTAACAGGTGTTTCCCTGAAAATATGTGCTAGTATTTTCTGTCTGCTGGGAAGGAACAGTATTCCTTTGTTTCTGGTTGGCAAGAGAAGGGAAGGCAGCCAAGTTCAGGGCTGCTTCATGGCAGAACATATCTCCTGGCTTTGAAGTTATATACTTCTTAAAGTCAGATCACCTACCCTGCAGCTTGGGAATTGTTTATTGAAGTCACTGAAATATGTTCTAGGTAGTGTCACGTATTGCTACTGAAATTTAGTCCTCTAAAAATCTGTCTTTTGGTTTGTTTGGTTTTGGGGTTTTTAAATTGGTTTGGATTTTTTGGTGGGTTTTTTGTTGTTGTTGTCTTGGTTTTTTTTTTGTTGATGCTGTGATGAGAAAGAAACAATGTTTTGCATCCTTTTAGGTGCTGTATAGCAAACCCCAAAATTCCCTCTCTGTTCTCAGATGCCAACTCTGCCAAATCCTTGTGCTCTAATGCTGGGTAAAAAGACACCTAAAGATTGAGCATCTCTTTGATTCCAAGGAATCCAAAGCCAAGGCTTCAATGCAAAGAAATGATTGCCTGTCCAAATCAAACAAACCATTGTACAGGTGGTATTTTCTGGAGGGTGTTCAGATGGAGTTGATGATTTACCTGTTCTTTTGCCTGGGAACCTCTGAACCTGGGTGTGCAGTTGGTAGCTGAGAAAACCCAGGGTGTGGGAGTTGGGAGGAAGGTGGCAGCTGAGTGGGTTTGTGAAGGTTGTTGTTTTTTTTTTTATTACAGGTTTTGGGAGACAGAACTTGTAGAAGATTTAACCAAACATTGTTTCCTTTATAGCAGTTGAATTTCCAGGGGAAGGGGTTGTGTCCTCTCCATCTCCTTTTCCAAAGAAGAGCTGGGAAAAACCCTGAGTTGGGCTGCTGCAGGTGAAGAGCAATGAATTGACTTCACCAAACCTCTGCTCAGGCTTCCTAAAAGCTCCCAGCACAAGCTCCTTCTTTTCTCCATCTGAAGCAGGTCTGACTTCTCCTCCTCCTGAAGGATCAGGAACAGGTTCATGGCACTTGATGTGACCACTCCCTGGTGTCAAACTCCTGTGGAGCAGAGTCCACGGGGTTCCCTTTGAGCTCTCTGAGCTCTCACCACCCACATTCTCAGGCTGCTGGCTTGCTGGAACACCTTTGGTACATTTATGAAGTTCTTTATTAGGTTTTAGCTTTTTTAAAGTGTCCTTGCTTTGCAGCAGCTGTAGCTTTCTGGTGTGCTGCAGAATGTACCAAAATACACCTTTTTTTGTGTTTTTTTTCCCTAAATTGGAAAGAAAAGCCTTTGGAAGAGGGAGAGGGGGTTAATGCACTGTTTGATCAGATGTTGGCTTCCTTCCCAACCTCAGGGTTGGGATCCTTTGTAGCCCAATTGCTTAAGAACAACAAGAGCAGGGAAGATCTGAACCCATCCCAGTGCTGCTCGGAGCCTCTGGTGGTCGCCCCTGCTCTGTGAACTTCAAATAGTTGGTGTTTGTTTCTGAGAATGTCATGAACTCTGTGGTTTGTGTTCTTTGAGGCAAACCTCTGGAATTGAGTCTTAAATCATGTGTGGATGGCTAATGTAAAACATCCTTGGAATTTGCAGCTGATCCTTTTCTGCATGGAAGAGTGTGCTCATGCATCCAGCCTGGGTTTCTCTTCTGCAGGAAGGACCATGCCCACGAGTTGGACCCTTGGAGGATGATTTCTTAGGGCTGAAAGTGCTTGTGAGCATTCTTGAAACAATTTGCTTTTATTTCCTCCTCAGGTCTTGCCAAATATCCTGAAGCTCTGTGTTCACCTCCTCTCCCCAGTGGTGTTGGGAGGTGTTGGGTAGAGCCAAGCCCCTGCTTCTGTTCCAGTTACTCTGAAAGCAAAGAAGCAAAGCTTTAAGTGGTACTTTTAAATTTCCTTGTTGGACAGTTGAGAAGCCACACAGGAGAGAGACTTCATGATTTATTTATTTTTTATATATATATCTGCACTCTAACTGCATGGGGAAGATTTTCCCTTGCAGCTCTTCCCCTCTTAAACACCAGAGAGGCTGTAGTGAGGGTGTTTTGTAGAAAGTTACATTTAAATAGTATCTTGGATGCTCAGACCATTTGAAATGTTTGTGAAAATGTGTAAAAGCTTCACCAGCATTTACCCTTTCCTCCTTTTCAGGAAAATGAGTGTTAACATCTCAGTGACTTGCAGCTGTGGTTTATGGCTTCACCAACTGCTTATTTTTGGTGTGATTGCAAACACTTGAACATCTTCTTGTTCTCATTAGGTTAAGGCAGGCTCCATCCCTCAGTAGGAAAAGCTCCAATCATGAACTTTGGATTCAAACATGTGAAACACTTGTGGGGAGATAAATTGGGATAGAAACCAGCTGCTCCCTTGCAGCTCTGCCTCTTCTTGCCCTCTTGGATTTGCCAGGCAGGGATAAATAAGGTGTTTTATGTTGCTTTGGGATGGGGCAGTACAAGAGGCAGGTGCTGTTCCTCATGGAACCCAATCATGCTCTGCTTTGCTTCATCAGCACTGAGTTTGTGAGCTCCTTGCTCCTGTTTTGCAGTGGAGATGCTTGAGATGGGAATTTCAGAGGCTGAAAGTGATTTCTAAATGTTAAATCTGTTTTTTTTCTAATGTTAAATGCTGGTTTCTAATGTTAAATCTGGTTCTTTCTAATATTAAATGCTGATTTCTGATGTTAAATCTCATCTTTCCCTTGAACAGATGAAAATGGGCCATGCATATGGTTGCCTCTTGTCCTCCTGGCACACATAAATCCTAATGATGGATTTTGACCTCTGTTACTCCAAAAAAAAAAACCCCAAAACTGCTCAGCTTCAGCTCAAGGGCACTGCTGGTGTTTCAGTGCATCCTTTGTGCTGTTTGCATGGCCCTGGGGAGGGCTGCAGCTGCTCTGAGCTCCTTTGCTGGGCATTGCCTGGTGATCAGTTTGTTTGCAAAGTGGGAGTGTGTTGAAAAGGTTCTGGAATCAGCTGAGATACCTGACATTGGCTCTCTGATTTCTGTGTTGTGGTATTTTAAGTTCAGACTTAAGGGACTTGGTGTTTTGGGTGTAATTAAAAGCTCTAGCATGTCTTTTATATATATATATTTATATATATACATATATACACACATTTATATCATAGAATCATAGAATTGGCTGGGTTGGAAGGGACCTCAGAGATCATAGAGTCCAACCCTTAATGAAATTCATATATATATATATATGACATACAATTTATATATATATAAATATATTAAAAAGTATCCCATACACATTACAAGTATTTGGGAAAACTGTAGGAACAGCAAAGAATGGGAGAGGTAATTGATGAATGTCCCTCCCTGCTGGAACAAGGAGTTCAAATGAAGGCAGCCTCATGGACAGCAGGAAATTTCCTCTTTAAAGTCACAGTTTTCTAGTCTGGATTTTCTTTCAGCTGCTGTTTAAAACATGTTCCAGGCTCTGCATGTCACTCCTTGTGCTCCCACTCTGACCCTTGTACTCTCAGACCAAGGTTAGCCCTGGATTTGCTCAGCTCCTGTATTATTTGGAGAGTTGGAGGTGTTGGGTGTGTTGCAGGGTGTGTTTAGCTTGTCAGTCTGCCCAGGATACCCACGTTCCAGCCAGACCTTCCCATCTTTTACCTCCTTTTTCTCCTTCTCCCCATGCCCTTAGTCCCAGCACACTTGGTCCAAGTTGGAATTCCAAGTCCAGCTCATCCCAGATGCTTCTTTCCTTCTCCAGCTGGTCATCATGAGTCAGCAAACTTCTCTTATTTTTATTTATTTTTTTTTTTCCCCTGTAGTGAGTTGGTGAGAGCTCTGCTGCTGACCTGGGGAATGTTCCCAGCAGGTTTGTGGTTCCAGTAAAGGCTCAGCCCTGTCCTGCTCACTCCAAAAACGATGGAGCAAAGGGAGAGGAACCCACTGTGTGTGTGGGGCGGGGGGGAGAGATTGCCATGCAGCTCTTTTTGGGGAAAAAAATTCCTTTCTTTATCTCAAAAGAAAAAAAAAAAGAGTGTGGGAGGGCAGAACTCCAATTCCTCTTTTTCCCCCTGAAACTTGCAGTCCCCTCCTACCTCTTGCATTCATGCCAGGAGCAACCTGCTCATTCCAGCAGACAAGAGCATCCCTCCTGAGATTTTCTGCCTTCTCTATCAGTACCCTGAGATAATAGGGTTTGTTTACTGCCCTCCACAAATGGGACAGCAGAACAGAAGTGTTCCTGGGAAGACAAGATACCAGTCCTGTATCTTGAGCCTTAATCACAAGGACAATATTCACTCCAACCTCACTGATTTTCATGAAAAGTGAGAAAAAATGTGAATTTTGTAAAGGTATTGGAGATGTGAGTACTTGAGATCTGGAAGAAAATAGATGTTTTTGGTTCAAAAATTTATTCTCTTCCAGAAATTCCTTGCTCAATACTTAAAATGTTTTTTAGGTAGAAGAAATGAGTCCTGTGCTTGGATATTCTGTTAAGAAACCCCCCACAGAATGAAGCTATCAAGCTGCCATGCTTTTTGTCTAAGCTTGTAAGCTTCTTCTTGTCTGAACCTCATTTTGGAACTTCCTACACATAAATATTTGTCTAAATATTTACTCTTTTAATTCAGTATTTTGGTTAAAACTTTGTAGAGCTTTTCTTTTGCTCAGTTTTCTCATGGAAGGAGTGCACTGTCTCACTGTGGAGTCAGAAAAACTTTATGGGCCATAAAGTTAAGATTTTTCAAGCTTTGCAGGTGTCCTATGGCCAAACTTTGGGGTTTTGGGGTTTGTTTGGTTTGGGGTTTTTTTGCTGGCTTTAAGGATAATCTTCTGCCAGGCAGGGATGGGTTTGGGTATTATTTAATTTAGTTGAAGGTTTGCAACTTGGCTGTGTGGATTTCTTGTACCATGGCTCCAAAAAGCAGACATTTGTGTAGCTGTGTACTGACAAGCAGAAAGACAAATTCAGAATGATCTGCTCTGGAAAAGATCCAAACATTTTAATTTGTGTGTATGTAATTCTAGTATCTCTGCTAGAGCCAAGTCTGCTCTCCTTAGACTTGATGATAATGCTTAGCACATGTAGTGTTTTCATCTCAAAAGCACTACACAAACATTAACTAACTTAGCATTTAAGCTTTAAACTTCCTTTTAGCTGACATTTACTTCACTTGGAGAGCAGGCTGCTCTCTGCCCTTCTATATCATGGAATGGCTTGGCTTGGAAGGGACCTTAAAGCTCATCCAGTTCCATGGCCAGGGGCACCAAAGGCTCCAAGCCCCATCCAACCTTCAATACTTCAGGGCAAGGACATCCACAGATTCCTTGGGCAACATTTCCAGGGGCTCAACACCCTCAAATTAAAGAGTTTCTTCCTAGTGTCCAACCTAAATCTCCCCACTTCAAGTTTTAACCCATTTCCCTTGTCCTCTCCCTACTCCCCCCGTGTCCAAAGCCCTCTCCCAGCTTTCTTGGAGCCCCTTCAGATATTGGGAGGTTGCTCTGAGCTCACCTGGGAGCCTCCTCTTCTCCAGTCCTTTCCTGGTTTCCCAGGGAGGTGCTCAGCCCTCTGAGCATTTCAGTGGCTCCTCTGGACACCTCCCAGGAGCTCTGTGTCCTGGTGCTGGTGACTCCAGAACTGGACCCAATGTGTTGGCTGGGAGCACCACATCCCAGGATGGGCTGACATCTGTCTGCTGATCCAGGTGCCCCTGGATAGTGGGGGAAAACTCACCTGGCTTTTAAATATAAATCATTTTTTCTGCTCTGACCAGAAACCCAGTGACCACACTGCTTGGAGCAGAGCATTGGATTGATTCTTCTGGCCAAAATCTTGAAATTTTCCTGTAAGTCATCACTGGGCTGAGGTCCCTGATGTCATTTTGAGGGAGATGAGGCAGCAATGAGCTCTCACTTCCACTCCCTGTTCTTGAGGTCCTGCCTGCTTCTCTGATAACACCAAATTCCAGAAGCCATGGAGCTCTCCTGCCTTCCTGACCATATTCCTGGTTAATCAATGACTTGGTTCCAATCAGGACTGGGGAGCAAAAGAAAGACAATGACTCCACCAGCTCTTCTTGGCCAGTCCTCTGGAGGCCACAGAGTTCTTTCTTACATGGGGGAAGCAGCTCCTTGAGGGATGCTCTCATCCCCAGGGACAAGGGGACACCTTCCAGGGTGTTAAGTCCTTGAGCACCATTCCTGACTGGCTCAGCATTGTGGTGAAGCTTGAAAAACCTTTCTCTTTGTGCTTTTGCTGCTGGGTTATTGTTCCTTCCTTTAGTTCACTTAGCAGAACAGGTGGCCTTATTCTTCAGTGTCTTGGCAGATTTCCTCTTAAGCCTTATTTTAGAGAGTTGAAAGAGGAAGAGGGCACAGGGTCCTTTTTGAAGCTGTATTCATTGAGGGCTGTATTCCCACCAGCACTGTGAAGTCTGGAATAGTTACTCCAGGATCCTTTGCTGGTTTGAAGCAATTACAGTTTCTCAGTCTTGAAATGGAGGACGTTGTCCTATAAAAGAAGAATATAACCAGGAGAAGCCTTGAAAGGGGGAAAGAAAGATAACAGGTTTTATTCACTGCCCCAGGATTTATCCCCTTTGTCTCAAGACATGCAAAGGTTTTGCAGGAGCTTGTGAAGACTTGGAAAGATGAAAATAAACATGGTCAGCACTCTTCAGCTTGGAATAATGGGTGGTTGAACAGAATTCCTGCATAATGAATTTTGACATTTATTAACCCTCTCCTTCCTCCCACTTTTGTCCCGTTTTCTTGGAGTAAAACTTGATCCAAAGTGTCTGGTGAGCAGGTGTAGAGATAAGATACTGCAACTAAATAATAGTTTTTCTGGTTTTCCATACATTTTCTACAGTAATGGTTGGAAGTGGGTGCAGCCTTTTCTTTCCTTGCTGGATGAAGTCAACAGAGAAAGGCTTAATTTTTCTTTTTTTTTTTTTAATTTTTTTTCTTCTAGTTCTGTTATTACAAAACACTTTTGAAAAGGCTCTTGGTTCTGTCAACAGTCTGAGCAGCAGAAAGGGAGACAGATGCTTGTGATAGATTGTTTTGTGGGTACTTCAGGGAAAAACCCTGCAGAGTCACCTGTGTCACCTCTGTCACCCTGGGCCTCTCTTCCCATTAACTGCAAGACAGTCTGAGTAATCAGATTCCCCAGTAAATTGGAGCTGGGACACTTTCAGTTTGTTTGCTCTTTTCTTGGTCTGTGATTCATTTAGTTTTGACTGGGACTTTGGGAGGAGGACTGGAGCTGGGGTGAAGCCCTGGGATTGCTTATTAGGTGTAGCTGCAAGAAGAGATGTTTGTTCTGAGCCTTTTCCTGTTTTCTAATTATGTATTTGAATGTCTCCCTGCTCAGATCACCTCTAATAAATCTGATCCCTGCCTCTTTTCTGAAGAGAAAAGCTCTTTTAAAGGATGTTTCCAGTAAGATTATTTTTGTTAACAATCAGCTGCTGGAGGTTTGCTTTTGCAGCTACATCTGAGCTCAGTTGTTATCTCAGTTCCAACTCAACCCAGACATTTTAGGGTACCCCATGGATGTGGCTTTAGGACTGTAACCCCCACATAGAGCTTTAAAGACCTTGAACCTGTTCAGATAGCACCCCAACATGCTATAAATAACTAAGGACTCCCCAAACATCATTCCTTTCTTTATTGTCCAATAATGTAACCCCCCCCCAGATCACATTTCCTTCCAGCAGGATTTCCAGGTTGGAGAAGTAGATGCCCATTGAGGCTGTGCCTGAGCTTTCCCTTCCTTAAAGGGTTGGTATTTTTGTGGGAAAGCTTCCCATTTTGTGGGAAAGCTCTGCTGCCAGGTGTGGGGATGATGAGTGATGCAGAGCTGAGCTGTGCTCTCCTAGACACAGATTTCCCAAGCTATGAATATTCCCTTCTGCCCTCCACGAGCTGCTGAGATGGTGGAGGAGGAATTGAAGCAAATATTAAATCCCTGTAAGGAATGGAGTCTTGCAAGCCAATTTTCTTCATTTTTAGGCTTTCTTCAAGGAAGGTGGTCAGTGCTTTCTGCAGCATCCTTGCCATCTGGGTAACTTATTTTCTAGATGTGCTTTTTAGGCAACCTGTTGTAACTGAGATTTGCTGAAGCTGCAGTTCTGGGATTCCTATCCAGCTGCCTTTCCAATTCTAATTTCATTTATGTGCAGGGCAGTGGGCAGTTGGGAGGGCATGGCAGCACTCTGCACCTTCTGGGAGAGAATTTAATGGGAACTAGAGTGAAATCCTTGGATTAAAGCCTCCAGGATGGAGCTGATCCCATGAAGTGATCCAAACACTTGGCTCTGTCTCTCAAAAATACTACGTCAAAGCACAGCTGAGTGGTTTAATACTCTCAGTACTTGCTTGGGTCCTGATGGTTGGGACACTGCTAGGAGTGAAAATATTTTCTGCCTGAGTGCTCCCAGTGTGGCTGAACAGTGCATCCTGATCTTCCAGCATCTGGGCTCAAAAAAGCAGGACCAGAGAGTTGGACAGTGGGACAGAAGAGCTGCTGGAAGGAGAAAAAATGATGCTGAGCAAACTGGCAGGAAAAGAAAGCAAACAAGCTTAGAGAAATGGTGTCAAGAAGACTTTTTTCCCCTGTAGCTTTAAATCATAAAGCCAGCTGAGATCATTTATGGGAAGAGATCATTGCAGAGGTGTGTGATTTAGCTGAGTAAATTCCTGTTTGCTTGGACTAGAAGGGATTTTCAGAAGCACTCTTTAGTTTGAGCTTGTAGCCATCACTTCTTGTTTCCTCCCTTGCCTGCTGGGCTGTGTAGCAAATACAGGTTCTTGTGGCTGAGATCTCCTTGCCTCTTGCCTTTTCAGATTGTAATTCCAGATGTGATGGGTTTTTAAGTCTGTTGCCATTCTGACTTTAAGTCACCTTGCTTGGGAATGAATCAATTTCCTATTTTTTTTTAATAAGACTCTGTAGTGCTCTTCAAATTCCAGCAGTGTCTTTCCCCAGTGATCAAAAAGTCCTTTAAAAGCATCTTTTTGCCCCCACCCCAAAAAACCCCACAACAAACCCCCCTAACACTACTTCTGACCTGTATTATTTTGTGTCTGCTAAATATGGTTGAAAGTGTTTAGAGTGTTTTCATGCTTTGCTGTCAGCACAAGTAAGCCATCCTGCTGGCAGTGTTTGTTCCTTCAGTCAAGGTTTATTTAGATTTTTATTTCTGCAGAAACTTCTCAAAATGCCTCCTGTTCCTTCCCTTTCAGTTGCTTGTCATCTAGGATGTGGTTTGTGTGTGTGCACCCCCATGCAGGTCAAGAAGCTGTGGGGTACCAAAGATGATTTTTTTTTTTTTTCACAAAAAGTTATCATTAAACACCAAAAGAAAAAAAAAATTAAAAAAAATATAATTTTTTTGTTGTTTTTTTACAAAGATGGAGCTTCAGCCTTGAAAACCCACAGACATTTACAGAAAATACTGGTGTTGGAGTTCTGACATCTTGGGTTCTGCAGTGGGAGGGATGTGTTTGGATTGCATCAGAAGATGAGATGAAGCACTGAGGCCTCCCTTTTTCTGACAGATAGCTCCATGTGCTGGCAGAACAATTTCCTTTATTGCACCCAGGTGAGAGCTGCCTGGAAAGTTTGCAGAGAGGTTAAATTGATGCCAGTGGGAGTTTTGCTGAATATTGAAGGCACTGTGCCCTAAATCCATGCTGACCATAATTATAAGTGCACTTTGGCTCCCATCCAAGAAAGATTGGTGACACCTTTGATTTTGAGTTGCTGGGGAGTGAACACATCTCTCTCTTGTGCTCAGAGATGTGCCCAAAGTGCAGTGGACTTGGACACTTCATATTTACTACAGATCCACTTTGGAGCACAGGGCTGGGAAACCAAACCAGGATTTTGTTGAAGAATTCCTCGGATGCTTCTTTCTTGGCTTAGATGCTCTTGCCCCTTTCTTCTTCCTTGTCTCCTTTTGCTGTGCCATCTGTTTGTCATTTGCTTTCTTATTTCCCTGACCTATTTTTGAAATATGTTTTGCACAACCCCTTTTTGCAGTGGTTGCAGAGGAGCCTTTGGGTTGGGATCAGAACTTAATTCCTCTTCGTCGAATTTGTCAGCTCCAGTGTGACTTCCCACTGGATTTCTTGGCCTGTCTCTGGTCTCATTTTAAATTTCCAATGTCTTGCTTTCAAACCAGGGCCATGCAGAGAATTTTTTTTGCTAGTGGCAAGGCAGGACACGGGCTGCAGCATAAACCTCCAGGCTTGGGATTTGTCTTTCCAAATCCTGGCAGGAGTTGGGGACCGGCTTTGGGTTGCAGCTCTTGCTTGCCCGAGTTCAACTTTCACAAAGAGGAACTTTATTTACCAAGCTTTTGGACAGTGATTTCATTGTCCCAGGCATGCCTGGCATGAAGGGGAACATTGAGGCTCTGTCACCAGGCCAGGTTCCTGGCTCCACACCTGTTGGTGGGCGGCTGCAGCCGAGCAGCTCCTGCCACCGAGGGGTTTTTGCCTTTCTCATGTTGGAGGATTAAAGGTGGGATCTGCTGGAGTTGGGCTGACACCCTGCAGAAGCAGAGAATCATAGAATCCTAGAATTGGCTGAGTTGGAAGGGACCTCAGAGATCCTCAAGTCCAACCCTTGATCCACTCCCACTGCAGTTCCCAGCCCATGGCACTCAGTGCCACATCCAGGCTCTTTTGAGATATCTCCAGACACGGAGAATCCACTACTTCCCTGGGCAGCCCATTCCAATGCCTGATCACCCTCTCCAGAAAGAAATTCTTTCTCATCTCCAACCTAAACCTCCCCTGGCACAACTTGAGACCCTGCCCTCTTGTCTTGCTGAGAGTTGCCTGGGAAAAGAGCCCAACCCCCCCCTGGCTCCAACCTCCTTTCAGGGAGTTGCAGAGAGTGATGAGGTCTCCCCTGAGCCTCCTCTTCTCCAGCCTCAACACCCCCAGCTCCCTCAGCCTCTCCTCATAGAATCCTCACCTCATGGAATTGCTCAGGCTGGAAAAGACCTTCAGGGTCATCCAAAAGCCCAAGAGCAAAACTCTGGAAGCAGTAAGGTTGCTTTTAGGACGTGGTATGGTGATGAGATGCTCTGCTGCAGTTGGAACCAGCATTTCCATGCTTCCTTCCTTATCCCTCATTCCCTATTCCAGAAAAAAAAGCAGTGAATTGCCAACAATCCCCCAAATCTCTCCATAATAAGCATTCATGGTAAAGTAGGAGCTTAATACTCCAGTGTTGGACCTTGCAATTCCTGTAGCAGGGAGTGCTTTTGAGTTTGGGTTATTTTCATGCTTTGTATAATAGTTCAAAACAAAAAAACGTAATAACATCTGGGTTGGATGGTGCCATACACAGAGGGAACAATGCAGTATGGTTGGATTTGTTCTGGAAAGGGTATTATATTGTCTGTGCTTTTCTGCTGGAGATAGCAAAGGAAAAAACAGAGGGAGAGGGAGGAGGACACAGAGCAGTGCTGATAAGGCAGTTCCCTTGCAATTTCCTGCCTGCACAGTGGGAAGAAATTGTTTTCCCCGTGTTGGATCTGAGGTTAAGGATCTTCATTCACACATTTGGCCATATTTGCTTCCAATTAATGTGTTATTTCCTTTATTTTTCCCTATTACTGAGGCAGAGGTGGTTGGGAAGGGATGGAAGGAGTTTGAGAACTTCCCGGACTTCCCCGGCCCCGCTGCTTGGGGCTTTCTCTGCAAATGGATCGAGGAAATTTTGCCACTTCCTTTGAAACTTAATTCTTGGCCAATCTCCTGCCCAAGCTGGCAAGGTCACTGTGAAATCAGAGCTTTGGGGGAAGGGTGGGTTAGAAAAAATAAAATACTCCTTCATGTAGGCTGCTGTGGATCAGATCGTGTGTTTTCTTTTGCAGTTCAGATATGCTGATGGACACACTGAGCTTTACTGAAGGGGAGGAAAAGCTGTAGCTTTTTTGTTTGTTTTTTAAATTTTATTTTCCTTGAGACATTAAGGAAAGAAAATGGAGCACAAGGGGACAAAAAGAATTGCTGAACAAAGCAAGTCCTTTCCTCAGCTTTATGAAATAGTGAAAGCGTCTCTGGGAAGAACCTGAGCTGCAGGGAGGGAATGAGGGGAAAAAACAAAAAAAGAAGTGTCCAGGAGCATGTAACCAGTCCTGACATACCAATAGCTGCTAATTCCTCCTCCCCAGATTTGCATAGAAGATGCCTCCTGGAACTTCTTAAAAGCCCAAACAATAGCTCTTGCCTATGAGTTACTACAAGGAGGAGATTGTTAACCTGCTGCTGACCCCCTCCCTTTTTCTTTTAATGAAAAAAGAATTAAACAGTCAAGTCACTTCTAAATATGTGTGTATGTTTACAAGACACGTATTTTGCTCTTGAAGAGGGAAAATTGCCTGCAAGCTCCAGCTCTTGCAGTTATAGAGGGTTGCTGGCTGCTCAGTGATGACACAAGGTGGAAAAACTCCTTTTGTTCTGCTTTTTCTCACTGCCCCCCACTCTGTTTGGGAGGCTGTGCTGTCCTGATCAGAGGGAATTTTTTTGGCTTGTGTTTTAATTAATTAAAAGCAAAAAGGTAGTAAATTGATGGTTACAGTGGAATTTCTTTTGTGATACTAAATCCACTCCAGTCTAAAGCAATCTTCTGCCTGGGACAATAAATACACCATAGATAACAGCTTGAAGGTGAGCCAAAACTCCTCTGGCCATATTAGAGATGAGAAAAAGATGTCAAGTAACCCATCCAGGATCAAAAGGCAAAGCTGTGATGGAGCAGAGAATTAGCAGATTCAGGACTTGGAGCCTCATAATCTGGAAAACCATTTTCCTCCTCACCACCTCTCTGCCACCTTGCAGAAGACAAATGTCAGCTATGGGTCAGGATTCTGTAGTCCTAATTCCTAAAGGAAGGTTTTCCTATGTGTGATACAGTAAATTAATTCATATAATAGAGTCCTACATAGTTTGCCATGGCTATACAGACATACACACTGCCTTCAGCTTCTTACCCTTTTGGTTTTTTATCTGTTCTTGACTTTTATTCTTGTTCAGATGTGGATTTGGAGCCTACCTGGAGTTAATTCTGTACCCTTGCTCTCAGGGATAGTTGAGATCTTCTGTAAATCTTGTGAGCTGATGCCTTGGGGCTCTACAGAAGAGATGGAACAGCACACTTGTGGCTTTTTATCATCTGAATCCTGTCTCCCCTGCCCAAAGCATGACAAGACACATTTGGTAATAGAGGAAAATTATCATTTTGAGATGTAAAAAGTTTTATGAATTGAGGGAGACATCCTAAGGAGTTTGGGTCCAAATTGCACACCAGCAAGATGTTTGTACTTTCAGGTGTGCACTGTAAATGGAATAATTGTGTGTGGTCTGGTTATCTATGGTCTTGCCCAGCACAGGAAGAGCTGTGAGAGAGATGGTAACAGGATTATATGGCATTCAGTGGGACACACTGGGATGCTGATATCTTACCAGAAGAAGCACAGAGAAAACCCAGCCTTTTAACTTTAAAACTACAGTTTTGAACCCCTGAGAAATCATCCCATCATTCCTATCTCTGACCTTCTGAGCACTCCAGAGTGGAACTGAGTTAAAGGTTTGGATGTGCATGCAGGTACTTGAAAGAAAAGCTGTGTTTCACATGAAACTTCTGTTATATACTAAAATAAAGCTCCCTTGGGGGTGTTTTTGCTTGTGTTGTCTTGGGAAAAGCTGTACCAACAAGAGATGTTGGAGTGTTTTGTTGTGCATGGTGTTTGGGAGGTGCTGGTGGTCTGGTTTCCCTCTGGCTCTGCAACCTGTCCACAACAGAAAGGGCAGCTTCACATTTTAGTTGTTGAACTGAAGCTTGTACCATGGAATTCTTTTGTCCAAAGTGCTGGACTGAACCAGAAGTCCCCATTTCTGAACACTGGGAGAAGCAGGGAAGAGAACAGAAAGGTCACATCTGCTTCAAGCCTGGGCTGATGCTGTCCCCTCACTCCCTGGTGACACTTGAAGGAACTCATGCAGCCAGTTTTTTCTCACCTTTGCATAATGGTTGTTTCTGTGGTGGAGTTGTAAACATACTATAAATGGCAATTGCAGAAACACCACAGTTAAGATTTTATTGTTTTCATGAGAATCCTCTGGTTTTGAGAACATGCTTTGTTACCCTTCACAACTGGCAGGGAGGACGGGGATGCCCCCAAGGAAAATTCCCATCTGAAATCTCTTGGCAGCTCTGGGATGATGAAGCAAAATAGAGTTTTTTTTTTCCTTCTCCACTCTGCTCTGGTTTTTTAGGATGTTACTTTTGAAGTTACTTCTCAGGGCCACCTAAATAGCAACCTAGCTAAAGAACAACCCAACCAAATGCATCCCAACCACCTGGATTTGCCACCACCTGATTGCTCCTTTCACCAGGGTGGTCTCAGAGCTGGAGCCACACATTGCCACATGCAACTTGGTGGCAGGTTTGTCCTCTCCAGACCCTCCCAGTGATCCAGGGGCCTCTGGCAACCAGTTTGGGGGGTTTGGCCAGGAATTGCAGGGTTTGGGAGCCCTGTGGACCTCCTCGTATCTTGCTTCCTTCCCCCCCCCCAGGCACGGCTGCTCTCTCAGGGTTTGAATTACCCCCCTACTCTTTGCAGGAAAATAAATAGGGTGTCTGTAAGCTTAAACATTAAGGCCTTTGTCAGCCCACAGTGAGTAGCAGAGGCCTCCTGTGGATGTTTGGGGGGAGGTCCCTGGTTTTCGAGTGCCTGGAGTTGTGTTGGAGGATGGAGGGGTGACAGCACTGAGACTGAAGTCCTCTGTGCAGCACCAAAGCCTTTTCCCCCTTTTCCCCCTTTTTCCTCACTTGTGCAGGGCTCGTTTTGTCCTTGGACCAAAGGGCAGAACATGCAGGCAGGGTGGAGGGGAGGATGTGGACTGACATGACTCAGTTTGCAGCCCTCAGATGGCTTTGCCAAGTGGAGCATTGGGGCCTTTTTGTCTCAATGATTTCCTAGCAGCTCATCCAGGTTTTGGTTTCCAGCTGAAGTGCCTATGTGCCACCTCTTACCTCTGCCATGCCACTTGCTGAGAGTCTCCAGCATGGTCCTCAGCACCTCTGCAGCCCCATGGAGGCTGATCCTGCTTCTAGGTTTGTGTTTGGTGAAATATTTCTGCTCTCCTGCCTGTCCTGAATAGATTTGCAGGCCAAAATCTGCAGCACAAGGTGCCTGTTACTGGGTAGGTACATGCACTGCCAGTATCACCAGTACTCCTGACCTCCCACTGAAGCTGGGGATGTGTCTGCTTAGCTGCTTAACTGGAAAAAAGATGGATCACAGCTCAAAAAAAGATGGATCACAGCCTAGCAGTGACACTTCTTTCCGGTCACTAGTGGTGTCCCCCAGGGATCAGTGTTGGGCCCAGTGCTGTTCAATCTCTTTATTGATGATTGAGATGAGGGGATTGAGTCCCTCATCAGCAAATTCACAGATGACACCAAGCTGGGGGGAGTGTGGATCAGCTGGAAGGCAGGAGGGCTCTGCAGAGGGACCTGGACAGACTGGAGAGTTGGGCTGATCCCAAGGGGATGAGGTTCAAGACAAGAACCCCATGGGGAGCTCCAGGCTGGGCACAGAGTGGCAGAAAGGGAGCTGGGAGTCTGGCTTGCCAGGAAGCTGAAGAGGAGGCAGCAGTGTGCCCAGGTGGCCAAGAAGGCCAATGGCATCCTGGGCTGGCTGAGGAAGAGCGTGGCCAGCAGGTCCAGGGAAGGGATTCTGCCCCTGTGCTCATCCCTGGGGAGGCCACAGCTTGAGTCCTGTGTCCAGTTCTGGGCCCCTCAGCCCCTCAGGAAGGAGCTTGAGGTGCTGGAGCAGGTCCAAAGGAGGCAACTGGGCTGGGGAAGGGACTGGAGCACAGATCCTGTGAGGAGAGGCTGAGGGAGCTGGGGGTGTTGAGGCTGGAGAAGAGGAGGCTCAGGGGAGACCTCATCACTCTCTGCAACTCCCTGAAAGGAGGCTGGAGCCAGGGGGGGGTTGGGCTCTTTTCCCAGGCAACTCTCAGCAAGACAAGAGGGCAGGGTCTCAAGTTGTGCCAGGGGAGGTTTAGGTTGGAGCTGAGAAAGAATTTCTTTCTGGAGAGGGTGATCAGGCATTGGAATGGGCTGCCCAGGGAAGTAGTGGATTCTCCGTGTCTGGAGATCTTTCCAAAGAGCCTGGATGTGGCACTGAGTGCCATGGGCTGGGAACTGCAGTGGGAGTGGATCAAGGGTTGGACTTGATGATCTCTGAGGTCCCTTCCAACCCAGCCCATTCTAGGATTCTATTCTATGATTCTTCCCGTGGCAGGGTGCTGTGTCACCCTGGTGTGCCATGCACAACACAGCTGCAGGGTGCTGCCTGGCTTTGGTCTGGCTTGGAGCAGTCCTGTCCATGTTAAATCAGCAATTTGTTCTTGCAGAAATTGCTGGGTTCTAATTGCTGCTGGCAAACACCTTCAGAGTAGAGTAAAGGCTGCAAATAGTGGTTCTTACACTGTGCTCCTTGGGACCATGCAGAGTGACTTGCAGATTCATTAAATAAGCTTTTTGATGGAAAACTTGATAAAGGAGCCAGGAATGCCCAGGAAATTCATGGGTGTTGACAGCCGTCTGCTGGTGTGAAAACTGTGGCAAGCCTTAGCAGAGGGAAATGACATGATTTGTCAGTTTGTTGCATTCTGATAAGTTGAGAAGTTCCCTGAAAGCCCTTTATTAGTGTTATTCATTAGTGGCCAGAGTTACCCTTCTGGAAGATTCTTCAACCTGGTCAGAGCTCGGTCCTTTCTTGGAAAGCAGAGATACTCTTTTGTGTCTCCCATTTGATGTTTGAGTCCTGTGTTTCTTCAGTCCTTTGTACACTGGAGCATCTGTTACAGAAAGGGTTTCACGTGGCTGCACAATGCAGATTGTGCCTTTTTTTTTTTTCTTCTAATGGAAAGAAAACTCCATTTTCACAGCCTCTGAGCATGCTGTGGTTTAACCATCCTCAGCCACCCCTCCAGGACTCCTTCCCACATTTTCCCCCAGTTTATCCACCCCACCCCCAGCAGCTACCCCTGCATCCTTACTGGGATTCTGCTCTCAGATTTGATCCAGTGCCATCAAACCTTTCTGTGTCATTTCCTATGGAACAGGATTGCTAATTCCTTCATTTCTGCCTTCTGATTTTTCATCTCTAGCTTGGCCACAGTTAAGCAGCCAGAAAGCAGATGCCTTTCTCCCAGCCCATGCCACCCCAAAGCTCCTTAGCTGCTTTCTGCTGTGTTTCTCTGTGTGTAGCTCCAGGCAAAACTGAACGTAGCATGATTCACATTAAGTCTCCTTGCTATTTCTCTTTAGACTTTTCCATGCTCCTTTACTATATAGTAGTCCTCTAGCCAGGATTTTTTTTTCCACCCCTTATTTCTTAGATAAAGGGCTCAGAGGCCAGAAATGTATTATTTCTGTGTTAACTGGAAGGGCTCTTTGGGTTGAGAGAGGAAACTTCTCTTGGGTCGTGGCCAGAAATAGCACATCTGCCCCCTTCCCTTGACTAAATGACCTTCAGATTTAATACTGATGTCTGGCTTTATCCTCCCTCTATTTTAGGCTGAAGAAGGCAATCTTTGTCTGCTGGGGGATGGCAATAGGACAGGGTTGTGGAGACAGAGGCATCACTGCAAAAACCCCTCTGCTCCAGGAGCTGTGGAGGAGCAGGAGGGGGCATCTGCAGCTTTATTCAGTGGGTGTCCTCTTAAAATACCTGGTGATTCTTTTACTTTGAGCAGGGGTGACCTCCTGTGCTTCAAGCCAAAAAGAAACCAACCATCCAAACCCATCCTTTGTATTTTTTTCCCCCTACAACTCAGATGGAAGGCTTGGAAATCAGGGCAAGTCCATGAGATGTGGATGTGGATGTGGGGTTGCTCCCTCTGTTTCCCAGACAAGGTCAGGAAGCAGATTGCTTTTTTTTCTTCTTCCCTGGAAGGCAGGGAGCTTGGGAAGCCTTGGGACTGCACCTGATGGGTGAATTCCTCCCACTGGTGCTGTTATGCATTGATGTTGCCTCTGTTTGCTCTTTCAATGTTCCCTAAAATCCATTAGTTGGCCCTTAATTCCCTGCCCACCCCAGCCCATTTCAGCTGAATTTGGTTTTGATTATAGCATTTCTTCAGCTGAAAACCCTTCCTGGCTTCTACCTATATTGTCCTAATGTTTACCATGTGGTACAAACAAATGTGTATTTCTCAATTCCTATCTCTGTGTGAGCTCAAAAACCTGCTTGCTGGTTTGAGTGGTGAGAAAGGCTGAAAAAAAAACCTTTTAAGAAGAGGCTTTTGTGCTTCAGGGACAGATCAGAGCTTAATTCTGTGATGCTCAGAGCTTTATTTATGGACACGAACTTTGTGTTGGAAATTCTGCATTTTGGGCTTATGTGTTTGCAAAGCTCTCTCCTTTTCCTTTCTCCTTTTCCTTTCTCCTTTTCCTTTCTCCTTTCCCTTTCTCCTTTCCCTTTCTCCTTTCCCTTTCTCCTTTTCCTTTCCCTCTCTCCTTTACCTGTCTTCTTTACCTCTCCTTTTCCTTTCTCCTTTTCCTTTCTCCTTTCCCCTTCTCCTTTTCCTTTCTCCTTTTCCTTTCTCCTTTCCCTTTCTCCTTTCCCTTTCTCCTTTACCTGCCTTCTTTACCTCTCCTTTTCCTTTCTCCTTTTCCTTTCTCCTTTTCCTTTCTCCTTTTCCTTTCTCCTTTTCCTTTCTCCTTTCCCCTTCTCCTTTTCCTTTCTCCTTTTCCTTTCTCCTTTTCCTTTCTCCTTTTCCTTTCCCTTTCTCCTTTCCCTTTCCCTTTCTCCTTTACCTGTCTCCTTTACCTCTCCTTTTCCTTTCTCCTTTCCCTTTCTCCTTTTCCTCCCAGGACACTAAAGAGCAGATAAAGAGGGGGAGATCATCTTAGCAGTGCAGAAATTTCCCAGGCATTCAGTGTAATCACTTATCCTGATGTTTCATTTTCATCTTGGGCTGCAAAACCTGGGGAGTTAAACAAAAGCAGCCCCCTCCCTATGATTCCTGACAAAAAACCCTTGGGCCTCAGATTTTAGGACTGCAGAATAAAAAGTGAAGAGCCTGAAGCTGCATTTTCATACCTGGAAGGACAGAAGTATTCAGTGCTGATTACTTTTCTCTCAATATTTACTTGGGTGTGGTGGTAGAGGCAGAAGGGAAGGACTCTGCATCACCTGCAAGTTAAACCAAGAGGAGAATGAAAAGGTTTTTTATTTGTTGGACTGCTCAGTCCTGGATTTGAGGATTCAGTCCATTTGAGGTGTCTGCATCCTGTGTTGCTCTATAGGATTCCTTCTCAGCTCCCTTGCTGGGATGCGTGGGGAATCCTGAAGGAGTTGTCAGCTCTTGCCAGGAGAGCTGGGGGTCCAAAGGCTGGACAAGCTCTTCTCTAGTTGAAGAGGAGCTGTAGTTTTTCTTGGGGATCCTGAGATAGTTTTGCTGGTGCTGCCCAAGTGGAAAGCTTTGCAACACTTGAGTGCCTGTGGTTGCACTTGTTTAGATCAAGTGGAGGGCAAGTTCAGCAACTGCTTTTGCTGGTGCTGTTCTCTCTGAGCTTTGAACATCCTGAAGAACAGTTCCGTAAATCCTGCCTTAAGTAAACTCCTCTAAACAATGAAAAACATGTCCCAAGTAAGCCCTGTTCTGACCCAGTGCTGTAATAATGCTCCTCACCAACTGGAGCTCTTGAGTTGCTGTCCTCACCCTGGCAATAATTTAAGAGAGTTGGTGTATTATGGAATATTGATTTACTGTGGAGCATAAAAATGTGCAGCCCTCAGCAGAAAGGCCTCCCCAATTGTTATGCTTCAGGAGCACTGCTGCTCAGGAATGTGAAATAAATTTTCCCTGGTAACAATAGCTCCTGATTTGCATCCTCTCTGTTCTTCTTTCCCCAGGGATTGTGCCACTGATGGTCTGTAGTGAGCACTCCCCCATTCTGACACCAAAACCACTCTTATTTGCAGACATCCAAAGGGCTTTGCTGTTGACCGAGTAGAAGAACTTCTCAGTTTACCCTGGGCTGTGATTGTTTTCTCTCTGGTGTGTACTTATTCTTGTTTGAAGCATTGAAGGCACTGAATACCCTTTTCCTTCTCTTCTTTGGGGTTTTAACTGCATTCATTGCAGGGAAAATTGGTTTCCAGCAAGCCCAAAAGTCAAATCATCCTGTGCTGCCAAGTGGGAGGTGATGTCTTGTTGCTGGTTGAAGACCAGGAGCTGGGAAATGCCTTGTTTGCTCAAGGAAAACTTCTTGGAAAATGTTGAGTGCTGCTGCAAACCCTGGCTGTCCCAGCCCAGGAGGTGTTTTTTTGACTGAGGTTTCTTTCCCAGCAGCTTTTGTTGATTATTATAATGTTGTTTTTTATTTTTGAGAGGATTCTGGCTTTCTGCAAGGGTGTGTAGGGGGATGCTTGGCTTGTGGGCTTTGCCAGGATGTCTGCCTGCATCTGTTTCTTTGGTGCTTTGGCAGCAAAGCAGAGTTTTAGGATAGAGTTGCAATGTCTGCAATTAGTCAACTGTTTCAGAACCTCTTATTTTGAAGGCATTGAAGAAAAACTACTTGGTCTGCTGGAGCTGGTTGTGTGCTCATGATGCATCAGTGAAGTTGGTAAAACCAGCCTGTGTTACCACCTTATTCCCAGCTTAGTGAGCAGGAAGTGCTGGTCCCTGGTTTTCCAAAGGAAGGTTGTAAATCTCTTGAAGAAATCTCATTGTTTATGTGAAAAGGAGAAAAAAAAAAAGACCTGAAGAGTGACATTTCCATTGGTTTAGTAAAAGAAGTATGAAAAATAGAGATCTTAAAAAAAAACAGAAAACCAAAAGGTAATGAAGCTGCTGTAAGCAGAATCCTAACATTGATAAAGGGCCTTACTCAACACAAAGGAGGTTGTGCTGCTGGTTGTGAGCTTGAGCAATCCAATTTTGGACAGAAAAGTGAGCATCTTGGTACTTAAGTATTGTTGAGAATGGAGGAGTAGTCAGAGCTTTAGGGGAAGAATTCCCAAGGATCTGAAAGTGCATTGCAGTTGGTACAAACTTTGTTGTTCAGGTAGAAAAACCTTCTGGATAGTTTTGGTCCTGGATGGACCTGCAGTGGGTAACAAAGAGCTTTGCATCTTCTGCTGGGGATGATGATGAAGCAAATTTGGCACCTTGGCAGTATGAATGATTCTGCTGCCTGCTGGGCTTGCACGGTTGCTTGTGAGCATGTGGAGAATGATCCTGAAAAGGTGATGCAACAAATTCTCTTACAAATGTGGTATTTTTCAGCTGGCTGCTCTGCCATGCATCTGCAGTTGGGTTTCTTCCTGTCCACACTCTTCTGATCCCCCACCTCCAGTCCCCACCTTCTCCTTTTCTCCCCACGTTTTGGTCCTTTTCTTGTGGATGCTGAAACAGGATTCAGACAGAGACCAATTGGCAGAGCTGAAGGAATCAAATCTGAATTGGAGGTTGTTGTCAGAAAATAATTGTGGCTGCTAAGGGCTGAAGAGCAGCTGGAGCTGGGAATGGCTGTTTTCAGATAGTCAGCTGAATAAATGCTTGGGGCATTGCATAAAGATCTGGGGCACTTGGGTTTGAAGTATTTCAAAAGTTCAAACCTAACCCTGGCAACCAGTGTGAAGAATTTCAGCGAAGATTTTCAAGCATTCAGGAAACTAAGAAAAAAATAAATAAATACCTAAGGTCCACTTCTGACACTGAGCCACAGCCCTTCTGCTGGGCCAAACTGGTTTGCCTGACATGCTGCTGGACGCATGGTTTGGTCATCAGCTCAAGAGAAAGTGAAATAATAAGGGTAACACCAATAATCTTCTTGAATTCTCCATCCAAACACAAGACATTTATTACACCCTTCCAGCTCGGAAAAGGAAAAACCTCTTAGGGGATCCACTCTACTTTTCAGCCCCCATTTCCAGGCTTTGGTGAAATCTCCTGGCTGTTCCTTTTGTGGTTTTTCCAGCAGGATTGGGGATGAGACTAAGGAAGGGGCAGCACAGCCAAGGTGAGTGACTCAGCATCCCCCTGAGTCACCACTGCAGGATCCAACCCAGGGAGGTGCTGAGTTGCTACACGTGGGGCTGAGATGTTGTAACCCCAACACACCCCACACTCTTCATAAAATGCTCTGATTTTACTTAACTCTTCTGCCACACAGCCCAGGGATGTGGGAGAGGGAATGGTGATTTTTTTCTGCAGGTGATGGTCCTGCAGCCAGCTAAAAACAGAAGGGAAACACAAAGATCATCTTCAGTTTGCTGAGAGTTGGTTTGCTCCATCCATCTGAGAGCATAAAATTGGCTGTCTTGTTCCCTGCCTGTTTGCTGGGTTCCCTCTTAGGTGGAATATGTGATTTTTTTTTTTTTTTTTCCAAAGTGTTGCATTTAAGGGAAGAAGGGCAGCTTGTTTGAGTGTCTGTTTTACTCCCTTTTTTGAGAACACTTTCCTGAAACTGTACTTCAGAAGGATAAATCTTGTTAAGCCTGAACTACCCTGATGGTGATGATGATGTTCAACAGCATTAATAATCCCCTGGCATTTATTTCAGGGAAAAAAAAAAACTCCTTTCTTAAAGATTGGATTGAGGTCTATTATTGTTATGCAGCTTCTCAAATAGTTAAAAATTATCCTGAATCACAGGAAACTCTTTTCATGGGGTAGGAAGGGCTGTGGAGGGGGCTTGGTAGCTTTTTTTTCTGTGCAATAAGCAGGTGTGTGTGGTGTGGGTGTCCCCCCCCTGCCCTCCTCCCCCTCCCTGTGCTTTAGCAGTTGTTTCACTTCAATATTTTTCATTTCCCTGTTTTGTTTCCCCATCTGCTGATCTGTTTGTGGGCTGAGTTTTGTACCCATCCAACTGGACCCTTGCTGCACTTCCCTTCCAACTGGGAAGGGGCTTGGGGGATATTCTGGGGAGAGAAACCTTACCCTGGGGATAGAAGAATGCAAGAAGTGAAGTCCAGATTAGAGCATCACCTTGGGGTGAGGGACTGCTGGGACCAGTAGCTCCAGACTGGTGTTGAGCTCTGGGCTGGAGCATCAGGAATTTGGGTTCTGCTGTGTCCACTTGCCACAGGTTTTGGGGTCTCATCCTGCCTTGCTTTCTATGCAGGACTTGAGATATCTTTAAATAACTGCCCTAGGCCAGTTTTTTTTCCTTTCTTTTTCCTTTCTTTTTCCTTTTTTTTTCCTTTTTTTTTCCTTTTTTTTCCCTTTTTTTTCCTTTTTTTTTTTCCTTTTTTTTTTTCCTTTTTTCCCCTTTTTTTTTTCCTTTCTTTTTTCTTTTTGTTGTTGTTTTTTTTTTCTTTTTTAATAGAAATGACCTAAAGATGCCAAAACAAACCTTGCATATCCTGATCCCCAGCAAGGGTTGTTCTGTAGACAAAAGCATTGCATGCTGCGACCCGATGGAGTGGTTTGGATGGTTCCTCATCCTCCAAATAAAAAAAAAAGAGAGGGAGTGAGGGGACAGGGGGGACACTTGGAATCTGCTTCATCTGAATGCAAGTTCTGGGTGGCCCCTTGGTTGCTGGCATCAGCCAGGGCTCCCCTCTCCCTTGGGCAGCTTTGCTTTACCCCTGCTCAGCACCAGAATGCTTTGGATTTGGACTTCCCCAATTTCCCCCCCCCTGAGCACTGGGAGTTTTTTAGTGAGGAAAAGTGGAAATAATTCTTTACTCCCAGCCTCTAGAGGTCTTTTTTTTTTTTTTTTTTTTTAATAGAGGAATGAATGAACCAAGTTGAGGTTTGAACTAGATTTAGACGAGTGCCGAGCACACGCTGTGAATAGAAGAGCCCTTCAGATCCTGATGTTTCTGTCCACAGGGTGGGGGTGGGTGTTCAGCTGAACAAATTGTTCACTTTGGCTTCTTTGCAGGCAGAAATGTTATGATCAGCTAATGAGATTGTTCTGCAGCACTGGTGGGGTTTTCTCTTCCTCCCTTGGTGTTGTCATGCAAGTGGATTTGGCAGAGTTTAACTCTTGCTCCACCCCATAGCTCTAAGATTGTTTATTTTATTTTTTATTTATTTTTTTCTCTTATTTTCTCTCTTTTTTTTCAAGAAAAACCTAAAACCTTTTTTTTTTTAAAGGCATTAAAGCTTGGGGGGCTGAGGAATGAACTTGAGGAATATATGGGGACAGGAGCAAGCTGGAAAGTATCAGTTAAATTGGGTGCAAATCTCTTCTTTAGCACAATTCAAGATCATGACAGCAGTTGAAAAAACAGCAGTTTTGTGGTGTTTAGGGGGGGATGCTTAATTTTTTTTGGTCAGAACTGTGTGTGTGGGCAGAGCACATGAGCTTCTCCTGGGTTTCCAGGGTGTTAGATGCTGTCCCTAGTGTGGACTCTACCAGTGTGTCCCAATATTTTCCTTTTTTATTTGACTATTTTATTAAGTGCTGGCATTTGAGTCCCTCAAAAGATGAGAGGAGAAAGGGGATGGGAAACTTTTTTTTATTTTTTAATTATTTTAATGCTAAAATTTCAGTTGCCAGTGTAACCATCAGATGTCTCTTGGCATCTTGTGTTGTTCAGGAGGAGAAGTATGGATGTGAAGACCCAAACTTTGTACCTGGTGGGTGATGCAAGGCAAGGAGGCAGAATGAAGTTGGGTGATTTGCCCTTGAATCAGCCTGACATGGCATAAAGTGTCACATTTGAAACCACTTTTATGCTCTCATGGTGGCTTTTGTCCCTGATCTCAGGTGGGAATGGGCATTTAGCTCTGGTTGGCCCCATTTGGGGTTTTGGGTTGGTTGTTGTTTGGTTTTTTTGTTGGTTTTTTTTGGGGGGGGTTGGTTTTTGGGGTTTTTTTGGGGAGGGTGTTGGGTTTTTTTGGGTTTTTTGGTGTTGTGTTTGGTTTTTTTTTCTCTAGTTAGCAGCAAGATCCCTCTGCTTGGTAAGAAGAGGGAATTGCATCAAGAGCTGAGACTTGAGCAGCTTTCAGGAAGGCAGAGACTGAACCCCTGGCACTGGTGGGATGTGGAGTGCAGGGCTGGGAAGAGGAAAGCAGCTTTTGGATCAGAACCAAGTTTTAGGATGGGATTCTGGCTTCCTGCAGTTGCAGATTGGCTGCTGCAGCCTTGAGAGGTTTTGTGTGACTGATGATGAGATCTCACACGTGTATTTTTTATTTTTATTTTTTTTTCTTGGTTCCTTAGGCAGGAGGACAAGTGTGTGAAGGGCCATACAAGGCTAAAAGCTGGTTGTTCCCAATCCAGAGCCAGCCAGCTGGGATGTTAGAAGCAGTTCAGGGCAAACCTGCTTTTTGGAAACCCCCTCCTTGACAGATCTGAAGCCTGGTAGAACTCACAAGGGATAAACCTGGAACTATCCCAGGTTTGCAGTGTGGGCCATGGCTTTGGTGGGAAAGGGAGTGATGTGTTGGGATGGAAGAAAACAGATTTAGGTTGGAAGAAAAGAGATTTAGGTTGGACATCAGGAAGGGATTTTTTTCTCATGAGGATGCCCTGGTCCAGGTTGCTCCCAGAAGCTGTGGCTGCCCCATCCCTGGAAATGCTGAAGGTTGGATGGGGTTTGGAGCACCCTGGGCTGGTGGGAGGTGTCCCTGCCCATGGCATGGGGGGTTGTTTTGTGTCTTGTGGGAGAAGGTCTTGAAATCTGGGGCTTTGAAGCAGTCCTGGTGAGCTTTGGTGATTTCTTCCATCAAAGGCTACATAAGAAGGGGGAGAGTAAATATAGAGTGGCCTCTGTTGTTGGTAGATGACAGCATTTCAGGGGACAGAAAAACCCCTGGGTACGTGCCAGGAAATACCAGAGGAGTGGAATCTTGTGGGAAGTGCCTGGAAATGTGCAGCTTGTTGCCTCCCTTGTTGCCACCATCCATCTGTGCCTCTGCTGGAAAGGAGAGGATGGTGATGCTGAGGATGGTCTGGTCCATGGCATGTGCCAGCACCTCTGGCCAGCAGAACCCACTCATTCCAACCCCAGCACCTCCTCATTCCTAACTCCTGGCTCCTAGAAGTGGTTCTGATCCCTAGTTCCCTTCCAGCCTCTTAACTTTCCAACCTGAAATCTTTTAACTTCATTTTTCTGGGCTGCTCAGTGTCCTTCTCAGGCTGGCTTAGGAGCAGTTGGTGGATCTGCTCTGTTCATTTGGCAGCTGGGCCTTTAGTAGGGCAGAAAGAAAAAAAATAAAATCATTCTTCTAATCTCCAGTTCCTCTTCTAATCTCCAATTCCTTCAGTTTTTGGTGCTGTCTCTGCCCACCCCCTGGCATTCAGCTGCCATGGGCTGAGAGGACAACACAGGCTGATGGCCAGAAAGGACCTTTTCACCACTGGTTGTGTGCTGGATGAAGGCTTCACACCTTCTCTGAGGTCCAGAAGCAGCAAAATTCCTTTTTAGGATGTCAGGACATTTTGAGTGGATTCAAACCAGAGGAAGGGAGATTGAGACTGGATGTTAGGAAGAAGTTCTTCACCAGGAGGGTGGTGAGACCCTGGCACAGGCTGCCCAGAGAGGTGCTGGAAACCCCATCCTTGGAAGTTTTGAAGGGGCGTTGGACCTGGGTGAGCTTAAAGGTCCCTTCCAACCCTGAAAATTCTGATTTTAAGTTCATCTGAGGCAATCTTTGAAAGCTCCTGGTGAAAGGAGGGCACGGGATCCTTGGAAGAGGGCAGATCCCTGACCATTCTTCACCCAGAAGTGATTTGTTGGCCAACTTTTGCCTTAATTTTGATCTATAAGCTTGGCTTAAATCCATCTACCATCAGTGGAGGTTGTGTTAGGGAGTGCTGATCCATATGGAGCTCCTACATACAGCTTTTACAGCACCACCACTGCTGAGGAGACCCAAATGGGTCTGGCACGGGTGGTACCAATGGGCAAACAGTGACTGAGGTGTTGCTGTGTTCATTGGCAGGGCTGGATTTTATTTTATCTTATTTTTAATTATTTTTTTTTTTAAGTAATAAAAGGAGAACATCCCCCCCCCTCTTTCTGAGGCAGCCCAAGCCAAGCTCTGCTGTGCCTGGCAGCTCTCTGGCCTGCTGGACCATGTCACCTCTCTGACCCTGCCATGGGGCCACCACTGCCCTGCCTGGAACCCCTGGCTGCTGGGGGTTTGTTGGCTGGTGGTCACTTTGCTTTAGGATAACTGATTTTAACCCAAGAATTCCCTGCTTTCTCCTTAGGGAAGGGTTGGAGCCCACCCCAAAGACTTGGGTTGATGTCCTTGGGATTTATTCCTTCCCCTGCTGCCCTTCTGCAGTCACATTAAACAAACTGGGGAGGTTCCCTCTTGATTTTGGACCATGGTAAATCTTGATTTTTGTACCATTTACCATCAGCATCATCTCCTGCTGTCTGGAGGACACTGACCTTGTTGGCCATGCTGAGTGTCACAGCAGCTGGGGACACAGTCAAGGAGCAGCCTTCTCCCCCTTGAAGAAATGAATCTACCTGGAAAATAGTTTGTTTGTTTTGCCTTGTTTTATTTAGAAGGACCTAAATAATTAATTTTCATAATTAAATAATAATAATTAAAAAAATAATTAAATTTCCATGCTGTTTCATAAGCTCCCCCTTGCAACCCAGCTGGAGGGGTTGTCCCATGCCATCCTTTTCTAGCCTGGTTTTTTTTCAGGTGGTTTCAGTCACCCTCAGAGCAGCAGGAGGAACTGTTTCCCTTGGAGGATTTGGGATTTCACTGCTTTGCTGCTTCTCACATTACTTCCCATGCCAGCTTTGCCTCTGGAACCACAAGGACCCCTCTGAGGAGCAGCCATGCAGTGACACAGCTCTCAGGCTGCTTGCTCAGCTTAATCCAAAATGCAAGTGCAAGAAATTCTTTTATTAATTGTCACATTAAAGCCCCCAGTGTTGAGAAAGAAAGGAAATGGGGTTTCCCCTTCCACCCCATAGCTGGGGATCTGGCTGAGGTGACTTCAGCTGCTGGGTTTTCTGCACGGTCACTGCTTTCTAGTGCTAGAAGAGAAAATAATTATGCTTTTAAAGTATAATTGTGTATATATATATAAAATACATACAGATATTATATATATATATATATATGTAAAATAATGTTTCTAAAATAGACATTAAAGCTAAAAAAACTACATAAGTTCTTCTCCCAAAGCTGATCTACACGAGGGAAATACACACACGTTGCTGACAGCACGTTGCAGCCAATGGTGTCATTGAACAGGCTTTGAAAAAGGTTTAATTCTAAATATAGAGGACCACACTACACTCAACACTGTTTTGGAAAGTGTGGCTGAGCCATCATTCTGTGTCCTCCCCTCCTCCACCTTTGCTGCAGGGTGTCAGAGGGTGAAGTATATGTTACCGTGTTTCTTGGTTTATTTTTGGTTTGAATCCAGTGGGGTTTTCTGGGGTAGGATATGTCCTGGTTTTAAGGTGAAGAGCAGGTCTGCTACAGCTTCCACTACCCTGTCACTTAGGAATCTAAATGGGTGTAAGGTGGTTTTTTTTTTGTACTTAATTTCTATGTAATCTTCAGCAAAAGAATGAGAGGTATTTAATGGAGCTGAGCAGTGTTGTTCCACGGGGTTTTTCTTATGTTCCAGAGGCAAGCAAAGGAGCTGGCAGGTTGAAGGTGCTCTGAGCAGCTTTTGATACTTCTAAAAACAGTTCCTAATGTTAAGTAAACCCTCAGAGATCTGCCTTAGAGCCTGAAACTTTCTAGGGCTGCAGAGAGTCCCTTGCACTCACAGATGCTGAAGATGCAATAAAAGCAGAGACAGCTTGCAGAGCTCTTTCCTGGTTGTAAGCTATATAATAAGTAAGCTATATAATATAAGCTATATAATTAAGAAAAATGAAACCTCTCAGCTTCTGAAATGATGGTAGAATTTCACTGAAACTCAGCTGACAGAGAAGTAACATCTTCTGGAAAGTCTTGTGGGAAACAAGGGCATGAAAACGCTGTCGATCTCACAGGTTACTTGAGTCAGAGCCACCTCCTGTTTCCAGCCATGCTCAGAGAAACAGCTCCAGGAGATAAACCTCATCCCAAGCCCCCTCTTTTCTACCCTCCAGCATCAGGGAGAGGATTTTCTGCCCTTTAGGTCCAGGCTGGGAGATCCTTTGCAAGGAGGAGCTTGCAGGGTGTTATCCTTAGACCAGAGTGAAGCATCCCTGGGCTGGGGGGCTGGATTAGAGCTGGGGTGCTGGGGTGGTGTTGGCAGCTGCTCAGCCCATTATAAACCAGATTAACCCTTGCTAGTAGGGTATATCAGACCTTTACCCACTCCACTGCTCATGTTAGCTTTGTTTCTTCATCTCTGCTGACTCTGTCCTCTGTGTAACAGAGAGAGGATGAAGACCATCTACAAGAAATACTCAAATTTCCACCAAACGTAAGGTCAGCAGTGATGAAAACAGAGCAGGTGCTTTATTTACACAGGGAAATATTTCCCAGAGAAAAGGGCTTTGAAAAAATGCTCTTTGGGAGGGCTCTAAGCAAGGGATGCAGTTGCCTGTTTTGCTGGAAATCTGACCTTAAATTGGTGCTGAGGCAGCCAGGAGGTCCTGGAAAATGTGGAGAACCTGTCTTGTGCTAAACTGGGGGGGTTTGCTGGCAGTTCAGAGAAACCAACTCCTTCCTCCTTTTCAGGGCATTTCTATGAGATGATTTCAAACTTGTAATAACCCTGGTGCTTTGGGTATTTTTATTTTTGGGGGGGCAAGTGCATTTGGTAGCAGATGTATAAAGGCAGATGTATAGGAGGTGAAGGTTTTTCTAAGAGCTTGGTTACTGCTCTTGCTTCCAATGTCTGCAGCTGGGGGGGCTTCAGCTGTAAATCCCATTTCCCACGTGCTGCTTTTGCTGCTGATTTCAGCTCAGAAATGGGTTAATCTCAGCAGAAGATGTCTTGGTTAGGTTTTGGAAGAAAAATCTGGCCGTGGCTTCCCTGCCCTTCCTGCTCTCACTGGGTTCAAAAACGTTCCAGAAGGAGGGGGAGGTGGGCAAAGGGAATTATTTAGTGATTAATTTCTTAATTGCTAAACATCCAGATGTGGCAGAGGCTTTGTGCAGCAGCACTGGATTTGTGCATGCGTTTTCTGTTGTTGCTTTGTTCCTGCATCATGTTGTGGTTTTCTTCCTCTCTGGCTAGCCTTAATATTTATCCACCAGATCCAGGATGCTTAGGGTAGATTTTTCTAATACTCTGGCTTTTAATGGGGGAAAATGAAGCTGTGGATGTGCACCTACCTTCAAGTCTTTGTGTTCCTCTCTGCCCTGGAGTGCAGTAGTAGAGAGGAAAGGGTTTTTTTTTACAAAAAACTAGAAAATGCAGTGGTGTCATCCATGTACATTTATGCTCCTGCAGAGCCATACTTTGTATTTGCAGCAGAAAGGAGGAAATCAGTGGGTGGGTTCCCCCCTACATCCTTGCTACCTTTCCCAAGGCACCCCAGAGAGCAGGAGGGTTCCTTCCCTTGGTATTTTGCTGCTGGTTCTTTGTTTAGCCAAGGCAGCAGAAGATGCAGAAGTGATGCCCACTTTGCTTGTTGCCAGGGGAGCAGCTTCTGCAAGGTGCTCTGGGCTCTGCTGCTCATCTCACTGGGTGCTCCTCAAACCCAGCACTGGTGTGGTGGGAAACTTGCCACCAAGTTTTAATCCTGGCCACCTGGTCCATGCAGTGTATTTTGTGACTGATGACAGGGGGGTTATTTTTAAAGAGTGGAGGAAGAGAGGGCAGATGGGTTTGGTTTGCTCCAACACTTGGAAAAAGGGAGGCTGTGGCCTGGTAGGACTGGAGCTGCTGGTTTAGCTAAATGGAGAACAAAATCTCAAGGCTTGCACGGGCAGGATTTCAGTCCCTTGGGTACCCCTACATCCTTGCCACCTTTCCCAAGGCACCAGGAGGGTTCCTTCCCTTGGTATTTTGCTGCTGGTTCTTTGTTCAGCCAAGGCAGCAGAAGATGCAGAAGTGATGCCCACTTTGCTTGGTGCCAGAGGAGCAGCTTCTGCAAGGTGCTCTGGGCTCTGCTGCTCATCTCACTGGGTGCTCCTCAAACCCAGCACTGGTGTGGTGGGAAACTTGCCACCAAGTTTTAATCCTGGCCACCTGGTCCATGCAGTGTATTTTGTGACTGATGACAGGGGGGTTATTTTTAAAGAGTGGAGGAAGAGAGGGCAGATGGGTTTGGTTTGCTCCAACACTTGGAAAAAGGGAGGCTGTGGCCTGGTAGGACTGGAGCTGCTGGTTTAGCTAAATGGAAAACAAAATCTCAAGGCTTGCACGGGCAGGATTTCAGTCCCTTGGGTACCAAAAGTTGGTTTAAACCTTGCTCTGGGGAGGTGTGGCTTTTCTAGCACATCTGTAGTTGGGGATGATGAGCAGTGGGATCAGTCCCACCGCTTTTGAGCCATCTTGGTGGTTCTGCCAAAAGAAGTTTTGTGAGTTCCTCTGATGAAAATCTTGCTGAGAATCAACCCCCCCTTTCTCCTCTCTCTTTTCCTAGGAGGCGAAGGGCAGAGTGGAGGTGGGCAGCAGACCGTGCAGCCATCGTCAGCCGCTGGAATTGGCTCCAAGCCCACGTCTCAGACCTGGAATACCGAATCCGGCAGCAAACGGATATTTACAAACAGATCAGAGCAAATAAGGTGAGGACCCAGAGGGACTTTGGATCCAGGGAATTTTGTTCCATCTGCCTCCCAATGGTTTGTTGGTTTTTTTTCAGTATGCAAAGTCTGATGTGTTGTTTGGGGGTTTTTTCCACTTGGATCTCTCAGAAAGCATCCTCCCTGGTTGTGGCTAACTGGAATGCTCTTTGGCATGGGCTGAGTGTGATTCTTCTCCCTGGTGGTAACACAAATAGAGCAATACCTGGCTTTAAAGTGACTCTTCAGGTGCTGAATAAACCCCTGACTTTTGCACGTGTGCTGCTGTTCTCCATTGTTGGAGCCTTTCTCTTTTTTAGTGGCTTTTTTGTCTTTTAAAACCCTTTTTGGGAGTAGCTGAAGATGGGGATAAGGAAGAACTTCACTGCTGGGAAAGGGAGGGATTTGTGGTGGAAGTTAAATTCAGATGCTGTCACACAGCACAGGTTTAAAATTGAGTCTGTATCCTAAAAAAAAAAGAGCATTTTTGGGTGCTGACCTTACTCTGTGGCAGGAATTGTTTTTTTTTCAGATGGTGGGAGAATGGGAGAGAGCAGAGAAGGGATGAGGAAGGAATTGTTACTGAGACTTGTTCAGGCATGCAGAGCTAAATGTCAGGCCTTGGAGGGAGGAATGTTTGGAGTTTGTGGCAAGAAGGCTCAGGGTATTACATCAACTTCCAGCTCCTCAGCAATTCAGGGTCCAGCAAAGGCTCTTCCCAGGTGCTCTGGGGGTGGTGATGAGAGAGGCTTCCAGGAGGGGAGAAAGCAGAGGCAGGGGAAGGAAGGTTGGACCTTTATGCAGCTATGTAGAAAAACAGGATAATTGAGTGAGGGAGGGCTATAAATGACTGGGTGGAAGAGCATGGCTTGCTGAACAGAATATATTGCTGAGATCAGAGCAAAAAAAAAAAAAGGCTTCTGGGAAGCAAACTGTTTGTCAAATTAATGAACCCATTTCAGAAAGAATTGCCTTCCTCCTGTCCCTATGTAAGCCAATCATGCAAGATGGTTTCTAAGTATAAAATACAAAACAACTAAATATTTGTATGTGAAAAGTCAAGTAATGGAGGAAATCAGAAAACTCATCTCATGAAATGGAAGATTCAGTGCTTGTCTCCAGATGATGACAGCTTGACAGGCTGGTGAAATGGCCTTCTGATGGCTACAGGCAGCCCATATGGTTTTATCTAAGGTTGCAGTCTCTAGGGCTGAAAGGAGAACATCACAGGATTGTGTCAAAAGTTAAAAAAAAAGTCCCCAGCTGAGGTTTCAGAAAACAGGATGTCATCTTTTTGGCTTTGTTCAAGCAAAAACTCATCTGCAGTAACCCAATGCCTGAATTTCAGACAGAACAAAGCCACTTGCAGTGACAGAAGAGTTCAGGTGTTGAGGTTCTGGTAGTGGATGTTCTGCTTAAACAAGAAAGGGAGTATCAAATATCCCAGCTTTCTGGTGGGACTTCATGGGCATCACTGCTTGCACCCAGTATTTTGCTGTCATTGAGATCCAAGATGCAACTTGTTCTGTTTTCATCAATGAAAAATTCAGGAATGTGCAGCAAAGCAGCTTGGGATGAGTACAGGAGGCAGGAGGGATGAGTACATCTTTCAGTCCTGCTGGAATTTGGCTCCAGATTGAACAAATTAAAGAACTTGTTAAAGAACAGTTAAAGAAATTGGAGACAACTTCTTTTCTTCATCAGCATCACCTAACTGGAGCTCATTTGGCCATCAGGAGGTTGAAGTGGAGCTGCTGCAGGAATTCAAAACTGCAATTCTCTTTTATTCATTATTGAGGTTAATTACCCGTGTCCATTAAGCTTTCCATCCCAGTGTACCCTCCAAGAAAACTTCATTGCCTTATCAAATCAAGAGCAGGCAAGTCAGAAATAACCCTCTCTTTTGAAGGCTACCTGGGTGTCTCAGCAGTAATTGTGTTTTCAGCACATTTGGATCAGCTCAGTTGGAGCCTGGTGAGATGTGGAGACAAACAACAAATCAGTGCTCAGAGTTAGCTGTGTTTTCTGGGGCTTAAAAATAGCAAGCTGTTGGGAGTTTGTCTTGGTTTGGAAAAGTGTGTGCAGTTCATTGTAAAAGACCTGGATGTCCTTTAAAGGTGGTTTTGTGTCTTTTCCCAAGTGTACTTTTCTTGGGTCTTTTTGGGGTGGGTTGGGACAAGGTGCTGGGTTCCCCCAGGCAGAATCTTCCCACACCTCCCAGCACGTGTGGGTGGCAGAATCTCCCTGTTTGCAAAGGAACAGACAACATTTTTTTTTTCTCTGTCCCTTTCAAAGTTTCACTCTTAAATAAAATAAGAGATAAATAAAGGTGAAGGGTTCCTGAGGAATTCTGTGCAGGTTGAAATCCAGCGACCAAAAACTCCTTAAAAATAAGGTTGGTTTTGCACATGGTCTCTGCAGACTCAGGTCCAGCTTGTTCCCAGAGCATCCCAGATGGGTTCCCTGGGTTCCCTTGGAGCTTTTGGTCTGATGTGTGTGCAGCTTGTCCCCTGGGGAGGGCTGTGCTCTGCTCAGGGCTGCTGAGTCAAGAGAAACCCGTGATGGGAAGGGTGGGGTGGGAGTTAGGAGGAGCTTCTTGCTGGAAGAATTTGCAGCTCTGGCATGGGTTTCCTGTGTCTGCAGTGCTTTGTGGGGCTTAGGGCATGGTAAGAGAGGCTGCTGTCCCCTCTGCAGGGCTGTTGAGGACACTCAATATCTTCCTGATGTGCCTTAATGTGTGTCAGTCCCCTTCCTTGCCCATTAGTCCCTTGGCAGAAGCTGCTGACTGTTACAGGACTGGGAGATATCTGAGATCTATCTCTGTATCTGTCTCTAGCTGAGACCTGTATGACAGACTTCTCATTAATACCATAATTAGTGTTAAAAATAGAAGCAGCAAACTTGCCCATAAATATTGGAGGGAGCCTTCCTTTTTCCTTTGGTGAAAAGCAGGTTTTGTGTGACCTTGGACGTGCTGCTCCTTTCCTGTTCCATAAAGGGAGTTGGAAATTTGATGTTGCCCTTCTGAATCCTCTGTGTTATCCAGAAGTGTAAAAACAAAGGAGATTTAAAACCCTCAGAAGCAAAGCAGAGAGCACAAAGCTCTAGTTGGAAGGTGGCATCCAAGCTGCAGGTCCATAGGGGCTGTCTGAGGACCAGGAGCAGGGAAGGAGGAGTGATGGGCACGGTGGGTTTGGACAGGGCAGCTTCTGTATGAGAGCCCAAACCCAAATCTGACACAGGATTTCAGCATTTTTTCAGCATTTCAGCATTACCTCTGCTTCAAAGTCACCAGTAAAGGGACCTTACTTGTAAAATATACCCACAGTACAGAGAATTAATTACTGCTCCTTCCAGAGCAGCTCCCTTCATCCTCTTCCTTTAAACTGAAGTCTGTGGTGGTTTTTTTCTGTTCCTGATGCCCATCCTTCCCCATCTTACATGCTGAGCAAAAGCAGAAGCCCAAATGCTTCCTGGATTGTCAAAAAGCAGCAGTTGCCTTGGTTCCAATTTTACATTCAGTCTCAGATTCTCCCTTTTTCATGTCCCCTGACACCTGACATCTGGAGGTGACCAAGCTCTTTGCTGAAGGATGGTGAAATGTGATGAGTTGCCCTCAGAGAGGGATCTTTTAAGAGCAGAGGGAAAAAACAGCAATATTTTAATTGAGTTTCAAGACTCTCAGCCACTGAACATCCTTCTGGACTATCAGAAAACTCTGGGAAGTCCTCGTCATGTTTATTCTAAGTTTATTCCTTATTGCTGGGCAGAGGCCAACATGCAGTTGCATTTAGTTTATGAACTGCTTTTAAATAAAGTATTTCTGAACTCTGGGCTATCATTACCTTCCTGGAAAGCTGCTGATGTAGAGAAGGTGAGGTCAAGGTGTAAGATGAGCCTGATGAGTGACTTCCATGGCCACGTGCCTTCACATCAGTCATGTAAGATTTGACTTCGTGGACTTTGAGGGAAGCATTTTAGCTCTCTCTTCTTTCCAGATAACATGCCAGCTTCCCATCCAGTCTCACTTTCTTGTGACACACCATGCAACCTCCAAAATTGTTTTCAGCTGACTGATTTACCTGTTCTTCATCACCTCTTCCCATAGTTCCTCCTTTGACCAAATGCAAACTTGTTCTTGTCTTAATCCTTCTTGTGGACTGTATTCATAGCCTGTAGGTTTCCCCACCTCTTTAATCCCTTGCACATTTTAGCCTGCCTGGTTATAATACAGCTCAGAATAGGCATAATCTTCATGATTTTATGTTACATTGTCCTTCAGAGAGAAAGCAGTCCTGCCTTGGGAGTGAGCATCACTTCAAGTAAACCATAAACAGCACAACATATGTTAAGGCTGATAAATCAGTTCTCTGCCACTCTGCTTTGTCTCACTGGGTTCCTAGCAGTGGCTTATTTATCAGTGGTTGTCTTTTTTCTCTCTTTTTTTTTTTAATTTTGTGAATATCACTTCTTTGGAGGGGGAAAAAAAAAAATCTGCTCAGGGTAACAAGTTTGTCAGTTCTTGGCACCTGCTCAGAAGGGGTTTGCTTGGCTCTGGCAGGCAAGTTCTACTTGGTACTCTGCAAGCAGTGGTTTCCTGCTCTCTGCTGCAGCAAAATCTCTGGGGTTCTGCTGGCACACAGCTCCTGGGATGCAGGAGGAGGGGAAGGGCTGGGAGGAGGGCCTAGCAGCAGCTTTCAGCAGTTTTGCCCAAGATTCTGTTATGAATGGGCTTCAAGGCATGTGATCTGGCTGCAGCCACTCTCCTTCCCCTTCCCAGTTCACTGCAGATGGCAGGAAAATCCAAGCAGCAGGAGATTTGGTTTGGCATCTGGAAAACACAGTGGGGGATGAAGCCTTGCTGGGCAGTGGGTGCAATTTCTGGGGGATTGGTGGGTGCAGAATTCCCTTGCTGAGACTGAAGGACTCACAGTTAATTCCTCTTTCCTTCCCTCTTTTCCAGGGGCTGATAGTTCTTGGGGAAGCATCACCCCCTGATCCTGCAGTAGATGATGCATCCCATCCCCTTAGTGCTGAAGTGAAGCTGGAACCTGGGGCTGAGAGGCTGGTAAGTGCCAGCAGCAGAACTGGCTGGGTCCAGCTGCTTCTCCTTCATGGATTTGGGGTTGGGGAAGGTTCCTCCTTCCAGGTGAGGTGGAAGGAGATGCTCAAACCATGGGCCTGGCAGAAAAGGAGCTGACTGGGGGAATTGCTGAGCTCTGCAGCTCCCACCCCCACCCCTTCCAGGTTACTTTGGGGTTAATAAACGATAGGATTTAAACACCTTTTAGAAGAGAGTTCCTTGGGGTATCTTTTTAATATGCATGAGCATTTTGTGAAGCTTCAAAATCCTAACTAATCCTTTCCCTCTAGCACAAAAAAAAAAAAAAAAAAGGAACTCAAACTGAGAGCAGCACAATTAGCAAAGGCTTCTGAAGATGTGGCTATTAATATCTGCTTGAGTGCTACCCCTTGGAAGGGGAACTAATGATTTCAGTGAGATGCACTGGAAACTATGCAGAGTGCCAGGTATTTATTATTTAATGCAGAAATGTAGGCCAGAGTCTGAAGGCTTGATAGTACTGCACAGCCTGGCTGTGATTCCTTGGGATCCTGTGGGAATCACTGACGTCGAAAAATCAAGGATTTTGAAGTTGTGGTGGAGTACTAAGAGAAGGGTGGTCCCAACGTGCCAAGCTGCAGCACTTTTCTGTCCTGCTGCTGCTGTGTTTGGGGAGGAACAGAGCTTGACTGCACCAGGAGGGCTTGGGTTTCCTAGCCCAATAGTCAGTGTAGTTGATAAGACTAAAAAAATGAACTAGAAGTGACTGCAAAATGATTTCTCCTGTCACTGGGAAGACTTTGTCAGAGTTTTCCCCAAATTGAATGATACTCTGAAACACTGTGAAGGTTTTGATTAAGGCTGGGGCCACAAAGGGGGATGTTAGAAGTGATTGTAATAAGATGACTCCTTGCTTGACACTGGTTTGCAGATGTGTGTTTGGAATGTCAGTCTTTAATTTGCAGATCAAAACACTGCTGTGCAGGGGGGTACAGGGTTTGCTCAGGAGGAGCTGGTGGCTGAGGAGTGGAGCTGGGATGCCAGGGGCTGCTGCAGATCCTGGTTGAATCCCAGGCATCAGGCAGTGTCTGGAGTTGAGCAGTGATGTCCCTCTGTCCTGTGGGTTTCCCCCCTTTCATTCTTTAACCCTAAAAGTGCTCAGGGAATAATCAGTGCAGTGCCAGCCTGCTCCAGCTCACTTCAGAAACAGCACTGAGGAGCTGGCTGTTAGTTGGGAGCTAATCTGGACATGGCAGGCTGATAAAGGAGATAAATCCTCAAATTGAACAATGCTAGGAAGAAGAGTTTCTTCCTTTTCTGTTGACATCAATATTTATCTGACAGGAGTGTGTTTTCAAGCTGGGAATCTGCAGATGGAAGGGCTGGGACTCACCTGGCTCTTCCCTACACACTCAAGACTGTTTTTGTGTCCTTCCAAAATCATCACATTACCCCTTTTTTTACCTTGTCCCACACAAGGACAAGACCCTTGTCCTCCTGCAGATCTTGGAGATACCAGTGACACAAATAATAGATGCTGAGAGCAGTGAAGAACAAGACTCCAGGTGTAAAGCAGGCTGTAGGATCCTAGGTGCCACCTTTTTGGCTACTCCTTGCCACCTTGGTGAGTGACTCCTCCCAAAACCAACTTTTTATTCCTTTTCACACATTGCTGCTGGTGGCCATGCACATCACTGGGTGCTGCCCACTCCTCTGCAGCATTGCTGGAGGTGTCAGAAACATTGCCTCTGGGCATCCTGCTTCTACACCCTGCTGCAGGAGGGGTTGTGCTTAATTCAACTTGCTCATCAGGGTGGGGTGGTGAGTCAGGCAGAGCCTTGATCTGCTCCAAGCCAGAGATGAGCCCAGAGACCATTTACAGTCACTTCCAGTTCATTTTTTTGATCTGTATCAACTGTTTCTGAAGTGAGCTGGAGCAGGCTGGCACTGCACTGATTATTCCCTGAGCACTTTTAGGGTTAAAGAATGAAAGGGGGAAACCCACAGGACAGAGGGACATCACTGCTCAACTCCAGACACTGCCTGATGCCTGGGATTCAACCAGGATCTGCAGCAGCCCCTGGCATCCCAGCTCCACTCCTCAGCCACCAGCTCCTCCTGAGCAAACCCTGTACCCCCCTGCACAGCAGTGTTTTGATCTGCAAATTAAAGATTGACATTCCAAACACACATCTGCAAACCAGTGTCAAGCAAGGAGTCATCTTATTACAATCACTTCTAACATCCCCCTTTGTGGTCCCAGCCTTAATCAAAACCTTCACAGTGTTTCAGAGTATCATTCAATTTGGGGAAAACTCTGACAAAGTCTTCCCAGTGACAGGAGAAATCATTTTGCAGTCACTTCTAGTTCATTTTTTTAGTCTTATCAACTACACTGACTTTTGGGCTAGGAAGCCCAAGCCCTCCTGGTGCAGTCAAGCTCTGTTCCTCCCCAAACACAGCAGCAGCAGGACAGAAAAGTGCTGCAGCTTGGCAGCAGGAGTTTGAGCCACTTTGGGACCACCCAGTGTCTTAGGGCTCTTATTGGAAGGGTATTTCTTGGGCCTCACCTGGAGAGGTGCTGATCATTTTGGCACTCTTTGGGTTGCTTAGAATTAGGCTTTTTTTGTCTTTTTTCCTTTGTTTTCCTGTCTCTAAACTGGCAGAATGAGAGAGAAGGCCACAATCTGCTCCCTTTTTTGGCTCTCATCCCTGAGTACCTCCCTTTGGCCAGCCTGAGTGCAGGATACGTGTCCTTAGGCATGGGCTTGAGATGTGGGATGTTGCTGATAATCCCTAGGAGGAGCTAATCCTTCCATCAGATGAGGGAAGGGATCTGCAGAGAAGCCTGGGAAATGTCTATTGGGAACTGGAAGCTCAGAATGTGAATCAATATTTTTGCCTGAAGATGGGAAGAACATGGAAACCCTGAAGAAAATAACCTGGCTGTTGGTTGATTGGTTGTATTGCTTGGGAGTGCACTTACAGTTTTTAATAATAAATGAGAGAAGATTGTGATGGAATGTCTTGGGAAAGCTTCTCCCTGGTTTGGATTTAGTGGTGGATGAAAGGCTAGAGCCTGCCCAGTTTTTTGGGGACTTTTTTTGGAATATGGGGGACTTCCCTGGGGTTGAGACATGATTGCTGCCAGTGCTCAGCTTCTCCACTGCCATGAGAGCCCCTGGTAGTCTGCAGGCTCCTGATTGTCTGGTGAAGCTTTGACCCACTCCAATAGTCTGAGCTGTCCTAAAGACTTGGACTTCCAGACCCCATGTACCCAAAACCTGGAGAAGAGCTCAGGCTGGAGCATCAATGCAGTCCTGGTGGGATGAACACCCCTTTGGATCCCATCCTGCCTGCCCAGCCAGCCCTGGAGGAAAGATGTATCCAGGAGGAGCTGGTGTAAGAGGTCTGGATGCTGGAGATGTCAGTTTGGGCTGTTCTGCTCATTTCCCCCATTGCTCATCTCAGAGCTCATCTCCCACCCTTCTTCAGTGGGATAAGATGAGCCTGAGTTTTTCCTGCTCAATTTATGGCTTTATCCTTCCCAGCATCTCTGCAAGAAGCAGAGGAGTGGTCACCCTCTCTCCCTCTTAAACCCCCAAGCTGAAGACAGCACTTGCAGAAGATATTTCTTCCTTCAAGACCCTTTGTGGAGAAGAAAATAAATAACCCTCTTTCAAAAGAGCTTCTGAGTCATGGGTACCCCCCCTTCCTGAACCGTGGGTGCCTCGGGAGGAGGTGTCATGTGAAGGCTCAGCTTTGCCAAACCTCTGGAAAGCAGGGGGAAAAAAAACCATTCAACTCCTGCACCCATTCCACCTCCCCAGGGTGCCACTTTCTCCTTGCATCCAGATCTTTGCCCCCAGCATCAGAGATGAGCCCATGGAGGCTGCTCCTGTCCCTGCTCCCTCCCTGGGAGAAACATCTGGGGGTTTTTGGGGGGTTTTGGGGTTCTTTTTATAGTAGAAATGTATAGCAAAGTTCCTCAAACAGGCACCAGGCAGAAGCTGTGAATGCATTGGTAGAAATTCCTCTTCCCTGGGTGAGTCAGGTTCTGCTCATGTGGAAACTCTTAGTCCAGCATCACCATAGCCTGATTTTAGTTGTTCATGAAGTTGGGGGGAATGATGGCAGAGAAGATTTTAATCATGCTTTTCAGAGGGTGTGTGACAAGCCTGGGGGCTGGCCAGCCACCTATGGAGATAAATCAGAATAAACCTTTTATTTGGGGGGGGTCTTTTTTACTACCATGTGAATCTCCCCACTCCCTTTGTGTGCACCAGGGGGAAACCCAGCTAGAGAGAGATGGAAGAAAGGAAATTTAACCCTGGGAAGGAGGAGGAGGAGGAGGAGTGTGTCTGAAAGCAAAACCAAAGGGCTGCAAGGATGAGACTGGGGGTGAGGAGTGCCAGGGGTATGAAAATCCAGACTGTGCTGGCACCTGCAGGAATGTCACTGGCAGGAGGTACAAAGCCAAGGTGTCCTTGGGAGCTGCAGGAATTGCCAAATCCAGGGGGATTTGTATTTCAGACCTAAGGCAGAAGCAATGGAGGTAGCTGGGTGTCTTCAGCTTAGTTTTTTGCCTTCCTTTCCTCTGCCCAAAAGGTGTTTCCAGCTTTGTGTTTATCAGGCAGTTTCACTTCATGGGGTTGGCCTGCTTCAACCCAAACCCCCAGCTCATGTGCATACTCATTTACAAACCTTTTTAAAAGGCTGTTTGGACTCTGTTTGCACAGGTCTTGACTTAAAATGCAAATGCAGTTTTGCAAGTCTGTTCTCCTCTCCCTCTTCCCTCCCCTTTGCCCCCAAACTGCTCAGACAGGAGCTTGCAGCTCAACATCAAACTGCAGAAGCTGCCTGCAAGCTTTACAGGTGGTCAGGAACTTGTTTGAATTATTGAGGAAAAAAATACTAAAAAACCTCCTTAAAGACCTCAGCCTTTCATGCTCCTCTGGGGTTGCCTGAGGGGAACTGAGGTCCTTTGGTTCCTTGTGCCCCAGAGCTGCTCCTTAGGTCTCCAATCTCATAGTGACTTCTGAATCCTTATTTTCAAGTCCTGTGTGGAAACCCCATGGCTGTGGTGCAGAATTCTCAAGTAGAAACTGGAAATGCCAAAGTCATGGCTATTTAAGGAGCCTTTTTAATGAATTTATCATCTTTCTTATCCTTCCTTAGAGTGTTCCTGGATCCCAGCCACTAGAGAACTTGGGAATTTCTGCTGCAAATACTCTTGAATCCCATCCCACCAAGCCCTGTGGAGCACCAAGACCTGTCAATGGAGTTATTAACACGTAAGCTGCTTGCATATTATGGGAAAAGGTTGATTTTTGTGATCTTGACAAAGTCCTGTCAGAATCTGGTCGGTTGTAACCAGGTTGGTAATGGGATAAAAAGTATTTTTGAAAAAGGATGGTAGGAGATGATGCTTGGAAACAGTTTGGAGGCAGAATTCTTGCTTGAGGTTTTCTGCTGCATTGTTTTTCTGAAAATGGTATTAAACTGAGCTGTGTTTACATGAAGCAGCCCTGCAGGCAGTCATGCAGTGAGCGTGTTCAAAACTGTTTCTTCCTGGGTATTTTAATACACTTGCAAATTCTTGTGATTCCAAAGGCACCCAGTGGCCTGCTCAGAATCACTTTGCACATAGTACCTGTAACCACTGGCCCACTTTTCTTGGAGATACTCAGCAACCTAAATCCCCCTGATCTGGGAGCAAGACTTTATTTAAATTCTTTGTTTCTTCAGGCTGTTTTTCTCGAGGAAGTCTTGAAGTGAGTTAAATGAAACAAGTGAAAGAAACTCTCCTGTGCTGCACGATGATTTCAGGGTGAACCTCTTGAAAACCCTTGAGCATGTGGTGTTCCAGAGTTCCTGGTACTGGTTGGAAAAGCATTTCCAGCACCATTGCACTTGCTCTAGTACCTTGAGGAGGTGCAAGCAAGTGGAGAAAGCACTGATCAGCTAAATCACTGCTACAGCTCCAACTCTGCCAGAGCCCTTTGTGTGCCTGAAGCCTTTGAATGGTTTGCATTTTCAGAAGTGAAACACTTCTAAACAAGTAAAAGGTTTGTAAATGAAGGAGCTGGGCTTGGATTTAGTGGCTGGCAGTGGGGTATTGGTGCCATGGGATGCTGCACCTGGGCAGGGAAATCCTTTTATGTTAAATGGAAAAGTTAATGTGGAGATTACACCTTCTGGGGTCACTGCTGGGAGTTGGTAGAGGTGTCATCATCAAATGTTCATCACAATCAAGTTTACATCTAGGTAAATATTTTTTTCTACAAGTTGTCTGCCTTGTGCTCTCTGGCATTTAGATTCACTACAATCTGTTAAGATCCCCTGAACTGTAATTTTGAGGGGAAGATCAACTCTTGAAAGAGTTTTTAAAGAGATCTCTCTCTTAAAAGAAAGAGATTAAAGCTGCTCAGGGGCGGAGTGGCTTTGGTCTTGCTCTGTGTCCAGCTTCACATGCTGCTTTTGTTCAGAACTTCCAGATATTTTATCAAAAGGTTCAGTGGTGGCAGGGTGGCCAAAGTAAAAGAAAAAAATGAGAGTTGGCTTAATAAAAAAACTACTGCTTCATGAAACTACAGTGCTTTAAACTCAACTAGAGGCTTCGACTCCTGAACCTGGTTGGGATCGCTGGTAACGTTGGATGCTGGAACGAGTAACAATGTCCTGTCTTCTCTTTTCCTCTTGGGCAGTCTTCAGCCTGGCCTGGCAGAACATTCTCAGGGAGATGGCCAGGAAGCTGAGGAGCTCTTGCATAAAAAGCAAAGGCTGAACATGGTTTCCTCATCTTGGGATGGAACGTGTGTGGCAGCTCGGACTCGCCCCGTGCTGAGCTGTAAGAAGCGACGACTTGTTCGACCCAGCAGCATTATGCCCCTTTCCAAAAAGGTCAGTACTGGTGGTTTGGGACAGTCTTGAGCTAAAGTTCCACACCCAAAAGCCTGGTGAGCTCCTGATGGGTGTTGGTCCAGTGGGATTTTGAGCTCCTGATGGGATTTTGTGCTTTGCATGAAAAGATCTCTCCGGTCGGGGAATGTTTGTGGTTCTTAAGAGGGGAAAAGTGATGGGGGAGGGAGAAGAGGACAGTGAGGCTTCAAAGTCTGCTGAAGAAAAGCAGAAATAAAGGAGAAGCTTTTAATTTGTTGGGAGACTGATTTACTGTCATTGGAGAGGGGAAAAAACCCACTCTGATGTGGGTTTTCTTGGCTAAAATCAAGCAGCCTGAGGTGAACTTAAGGCCAGGTAGTTCAAGGGAGTTCCAGTTCTTGGGTAGGACTGAGAAGTCAGGTAGCAGGAAATCTTAGCTCCAAGCACAGGAATTAACACAGCCCCAGGAACTTGCTGCTACTTGCTCAAAGAAAAATTACAATTGTGTGACCAGGCATATGTGGGATGTTTTGCAGAAGGGCTGCCAAGGTGATGGTGTTCACTTCTGCTGCTGCTGTTTGGAAATCACTGAACACTCTGACTCTGTTCTTGGCTTTGGTTTTTTGGTTTTATTTTAACTTATCCTATACTCCACTCCACATAGCCTCCCCTTGTCCCTTTGCAGAACTTATTTCAGTGGAAATATAATTTATTTCCTGGATGGGGGATGGCAGTGCTTCATTCATTTAAATTCCTCTTAGGAATGCCATAAAGTGTCAGTTGGAGGAGAGCTAGAAATGGAGGGAATAAGGACATTTTTTTTGTGCATGGAGCTCTCAGATGGCAAAAATCCACTTACCTTTGAGTCTGAGTGTATCAATTCAAGCCTGACCACAAGGTTTTGGGGCTTTTCATTTCATTTTGGGGCATTTCATTGGGGCACATCCAGTGATTCAAGAAAAAACTGAGTGATGGTTAAGTCATGGTCCAGAAATACCACTGACCACACTCTCCCATCTAACACAAAGAGGTCATGAGTTGCTGTGTTCAGAAATGATAACTTCAGAGCTCACTGTTTCAGTAGAGCTCATCCATAACTGTGCCTGATGTTCTACAGAACCTGAATACATCATCACTTGGAAGTTTTAAGAGATGTCTCATGGGAAAGAAAAGCAGCTTAAAGGCTTGGATGTGTCTGGAGCCCATTGGGTCAGCTCCCTGCATCACTCCAGCAGCTCTTCCTCAAGTGGGAAAGTTGATGTGGGAATTCTTAATGCAGTCATGAGGCTGATTTTGCACAGAGGACCCATTTATTTTGGCTCCTGGACTTTTGGTGGTATTTTCCTCTCCATTTGGTGCACCCATTTTTTGGGAAACATCTGCCAAGAACTGGGTGCAGCTCTCCAGAGTGTCAGGATTACACCTCCTGGGTCTTGCCATCCTGTTTATAAAGCCCCATGGGGTGTTAATTCTCAGCAGTGGTACAACACTGCTGATTCATCTTCTGATCCATAACAACCCCCAGATCCTCTGAGCAGAATTCCTGCTCACTGACCTCTTCCTCCCACTGCTCTCAGAAGCATCCACTTGTTACATTTGCCCTCAGTGAATTCCATTTTATTCATTTTAGATCATTTCCAGCTCTTTCCTTCAAGGTACTCACAAACCTTTTAGTTCTTGGGTTATTTGCTAAGGCTTGAGGGTGTTACCTCTTCCATCACTCAGGTCATTAATGGAAATGATTGGAATAATACTTCCTTCTGCAGGATCCAGTTGGAAACATCCTTCCATTTTGATGGGGAATCCTCAGTTACTGTCTCTGTATGGGATTTACATCCAGTTCTGCATCTATTTACCTGCAGTGCTTTCCTTAAAATGAACCACATCAAGTGTATATAAAGTCTGTAAATCTGTGAATTCAATCTCTGGCCTGGTTTAAGAAAAGAGGTTGAAAATCACCCTTTTTTACCCTGTAAGTGGCAGCTCTTGACATGGAGCAATGGCTCTCTGACCCATCAGAACTCAAAAAGGCTTTTTTCCCCCCTCTCTGACAACTGACTTGTGCTGCCTCTTGGGTTTTTAATAAATAGGGTTCCAACCTAGATAAAATGAACTGCTTTGAGTCAAATTTAGTTTCTGTTAAACACAGTTGTGTTTATGCCAAGTGAAAGCATCTTTTTATGAGGCCAGAGAAAGCAGGCAGGTTTTATACAGGGTATAAATAAAAATAATCAGCCTTTGGGATGTTTTTCACAAGCTGTCAGAGCCTGAAGTGAGCCTTTTGAACACAGTGACCTCTGATCTATTGAAAGTCCTCTCTCTCTCTCCCTTTCCCAGGTCCATAGGAACAGCCTGGCACGATGTAGCTGTGATGTGAACCCTTCCTGTGCCCTCTGTGGCACTCGGAGCTCAACAACTCTGGAGATCCAGTATGATGCCCCCTTGCTGGAACGTCTCTCCCAGCTGGATTCCTGTATCCATCCTGTCCTGTCATTCCCAGATGGTAAGCACAGCACCCATGGAGCTGTCAGGGGGGGTTATCATCAAACCCAGGGGCTGAGCTGGGTTACCAGAGGTGCTTGGAGATGCTGCAGAGCCTGCTTCTCCAGCCTGATCCAGTGGGAGATGTCCCTGCTCCTGGCAGGGGGCTGGAACTGGATAATCCTAAAATTCTAGAGTGGCTGAGGTTGGAAGAGTCCTTAGAGATCATCTCCAACCTGCCATGGGCAGGGACACCTCTCATCCAGCCCAGGTTGCTCAAAGTCTCATCCAGCCTTGCCCTGAACACCTCAAGGAAGCCACGACTTCCATGGGCAATCTGTTCCAGAGTCTTCTACTTGAATTTCTTCCTAAGATCCAGGCTGAACCTCTTCTCCTCCAGCTTCATTTCCCTTTGTCCTATTGTTGGACAAGTCTTATGGAAAGTCCTTCTCCATGCTCTTCAAGGTCCCTTCCAACCCAAACCATCTGATCCTGGGTTTCCAGAGAAGTGCAGATCTGCTTGGCTACTACCAAGCTTTTTCCTCCTAAATATTTTATTTCATCTAAATATTTTTAGAGCTTTTACTGGAGCAGAAGGGGTCAGAAAAGCATTTCACCTGGAGTTTGCTCTGCTCTGAGCCTCTGTGCTGTGGGAGCATGACCTGGAGCTCCTCTTGGAAACCCAGCAGTGCCTGGGAGGCTGTGCTGGGCCCTGGATCTCTGGATGGTGTCTCTGTGGCTGTGAAACCACTTGAGAAATAATTTGCTGCCACAGGGTTTGTTCATCTGTATAAAATTACTTGGGGATTGGTTTAAGACACAGGAGTTTGTTTTTTTTTGCCCTTGTAAGGAATTGAAAATGATCTTCCATGGTTCAGAGGGTGCAGCAAGAAGGGATCTTCCCATTGGGTCACTCCTTTCCCTGGGTTAGAGTATCAGGGTTAATCATCATTAAGAGGAATAGTTAGTCCTGACCTTGACTGAGGGGTATTCACAGATTTTGAGTGTAGGGACTTTTCCCAAAGGAAAAATAGTAATTTCCAGAGTCTTTTTGCTTCCTAAACTGCCAAATTAAATGCAAACCTGTTCTTTGACAAAAAAAAAACCTGTTGTCTTCCACGAGCTTGATGTCCACTGCCATCTTTTTCTCTCTGATCCCAAAACACAAGCCCATAAATGATAAAGATTGGTTGTTTTATCAGGTGGAAAATCCATCTCAGTGGTTCCTTCCCATGGTAGGAGTACCTGGTTACTGGAGGTGTAAACCACCCCCACTGGGAATACTGGGAGGAAGGTGCTTCTCCTGATGGTGTGGATGGTCCTGGTTCAAACACTGGGGTTTAACCCAGTGTGTGGTGTTTGGGTTGAAATTCCAGCTTTGCACAAACTTCCTCTGACAGGAGGAAATTCATGGAGTGTCTGGGAGCAATTAATCTGGCATCTTTGACTAGCACTATATTTAAACCAGACAAAAATAGCAAATTGGTGCTATTTTTAAAAACTAAATCCCCACCTCCTCCTAAGACACATCTCTGGCGTGGAATTCAAGGGAATTGAAGCAGAAATTTATTTCCTGGTTTCACAGCACTCTGTCTGGAGTGTTAAATCTAATATCCTAGGAAGCTGTGTCCTATTGCAGCGTGGCAGCAGGCACATTATTTCATCCCATAATTCATTTTCTTAGGGTTAATTCACATGCTAAAAAATCCTTTCTGGATTAAAAACTTTTTTTCAAGCTACACAGTCTTAAATCTTAAAACATCCCTACAGAAATACCCACATTCCCCCTCCCTACCTCAGATTAAGGTTGCTTTTTGGGGGTGAAGATGCTTTTCTAGCCAAACATAAAGCCCAGGGAGGGTGCTCAGGTAGGGAAATTGTTCTGCCTGGTATTTCTGGGCTGCATGGAGTTGTCTCCCAGCCCCTGAGCACTGACCCAGGTTGCTCTCAGTGCTCTCACATCATCATTTTGGGGGCTCACCTGGAAAGGCAGTGGCAGTGAGGACTTTCTGGAGAAGCTGCTGGTGTTTGGGAGATGGAGCTGTGAGCATGTGCTGACTTTCACTTTGAGCCTTGGCTCTCTGGGGCTTCTCCCTGGCAGCCAGGGATCTTTGGTGTTGTTTGCCAAGGGCAAAATTGCCAGGCACCAGGGGAGGAAAAAAAAATATTTATTCTCCTGGCAAGCAGGGTGCAGGCATCAAGGTTTTTAACCCCTTGCACTTGGGCTTCCTTGGTTCCTTTATACATTTTAAAAAAATATATTTAATTTTTTTCTTTCTTTTTTTTCCCCTGGTTCATCTGCTGCCTCACTGGGAATGTTCAGATGATGTAATAACCTTGGAGGGGAGGGTGAGCACCAGGCTCTCAGGCTCAGTCCTGTTGCCATCTGCTGGTCCCTGGGAGGTTTGCACTGCTCAGCTGAGGAGGAGGAGGGGGGAGGAAGAACAGTGAGGATGTCACTTGCTGCACAGCCTCTGGTGCAACCAGTGCTGTCAACAAGACACTACCAAGCCAGCAAATAACTCATTTTCTGCTGACAACATTTTATCTTGAATTTTTCCCCTCTCCCATCGACCTCTCCTCTCCTTCCACAGATGTGGGGGCTGCTGGGATGGGATCAGTTTTCATGAAAAAACCAAAAAAAAAAATATTAACAGAGAAGAGGATGCTTTCCCAGAGTCAAACCACTTCATCTCAGTGGTTTTGCAGCCTCGTTGGTAATATCCTTAAAGGACTGGGTTGTCCCCTGCCTGTTCTTTGGGACATGGCCCCTCCACGTTTGGTGGCTGAAGAGCTGTCCCAGCCCTTCCTTAGCCAAGGGATGGGTTCAAACCAGACCTTTAACCATCAAGTTACTGGAAATGCAGCTGTCCTGGGTTTTTCCTGAAGGTCATGTTCCCCCTCTTAATAACAACCAACTCCAGCCTGTGTCCTGCCAGCTCCTGTTTGCCTGCCTGGATCTGCTGGGGCTTTCCAGACCTTGGAATTGTTGCAGATATTTAGGATGGGTTCAGAAAGCAACTGTCAAGGCTACTGCCAGAGCTTGGATCAATCCAGCTCACCTCTGAGATGATCCTGGGTGCAGTTCCTGAATCCCACCCCAGCTCCTGACTGCTTCCACATCTCCTCTGCAGAGCTTTTTCATTCTCTGGGGTCTGGGAAGGTTCAGCTCTGCTCAGGGTTGCTTCAAAATCCTTGGGAAAATGTCATGTAAGCTTGAGGGATGAGGGAAGAGAGATGTTTGTGCTCCTGATGCTCATCTCAGTGCTTGTAACTCCTGGTTGTGGCAGCATGTCCTGCTGGTGATGGTCTGTACTGGTCTGTACTGGGGGAGGAGAGCAGATGGGGAACCACAAATGCTGGTGGTCAACAATCTTATGGGTGTAGTTGGAGAAGACAAATTCACACCTGAGTGGTTCTCTTGATAACCCTAAAGATGCTTTTCCAAACCAGGATTTTAGCCCTGAGTCCTGACAAAAGAGAAGTGGGTCTTGGAGGAGACTGAGGCAGCAGCATTGGGTGATCAGATCTGAAGCTGTGTTTGTGGGACTCCTGAGGCTGGAGTAGTTTGTTCCTCCAGTGAGTGGTTTTTCTCATTAACCTCAGCACAAGAAATACACAGAATAATCTCCTGAGCTGTCTCCTGGCTGAGGGTGGGGAGTGCACAAGGACGTGGGAGAAACAAAGTTGGAGGAATGTGGGCAAAAGCAGCATCTGCCCCATTGCAGAGCAGGACAGCACAGGATGAAACAAGGACAGGGACTCTGGGTTTCCCTGATGCACAGAAACTTCAGGCTCCAAACCCATCAGTTACCCAGATAATTCCCCTGGGATGCTCCTGGATCCAGCTGCTCTTTGGGCTCCCCTACAGAGCTTCTCCTGTGGCTGATGATTGAGGTGCCCCATCACACAGCACTTGGTTGGCTTTTGGCTTGACCTGAAAGGGAGGTTTTAAGCTGAATTTCCCTCTCCCAAGCCCATCCCTCTGTAGATCTGATGTCCTGAGGTATCTCCAGAGTCTTGGAAGTCAGATCTGAGAGAGCAGAGTTGAGTGGGGAGGTACAGGAGGTGCCTTCAGTGGTGTTTTTTCTGACAAAGATTTCATTCCCCTGCCACCCTGGCTATCCCTGGGCTGGGAATACTGTCCAAACCTGCTTCTTTGGATTAGAAAGGTTGGGTCCTAACTTTGCAGGTCCTCCTTGAAAGTGTGGAAGGCTTTGGGGAGCCTGGATTTGAGAGCCCTGGCTTTATCCAGGGTTCTTCTTCCCGGGAGGAGTTGCTGGGGCTGAAGTTTCCCAATTCCCTCATATTTATTCATGGTTTTGTGTCCCTCTTGCAGATGTGCCGACCAGCCTGCACTTCCAGAGCATGTTGAAGTCTCAGTGGCAGAACAAACCCTACGAGAAAATCAAACCTCCCAAAAAGCTCTCACTCAAGCACAGAGCCCCCATGCCTGCCAGCAGCCTGGCTGACCCTGCTCGCAAGGACCGCCACAAGCTGGTCAACTCCTTCTTCACTGCAGCCAGTAAGTGTCCTCCCTGCTCCACCACCTCCAGGAACACTGCCTGATCTTTTCTCCAACAGCTCTTCAACCTGGCAGGAGAGAGGAGGAGGATCCCTAAAAATTCAGGGGTTGAGGCCAGGGCTGGAGGTGAAGCGTGTGCAGGGGGTGAAACTCAGGTTGGGCTCAGCTCCCAGGGACCTTTATTTTTTTTTTTGCTCAATCTCAGCCTGTGCTCCTGGGCACTCTGCCAGCTCTCAGCACATCTCTCCAGCCCCCTGAGGGTGTTGAACCCTCCCACCCCCCATTTTTCCCTTGACCTGTCTGGATTTACAGAGCTGCTCAACTCCGCCCGCCTCTCCCGTTGCCGAGAGAATAAAAAAAAAAAAAAGAGGTGAAACCTGGCATTTCATAGCTCTTCCTCTGTTCCCCTCCTCAGAGCGCTCACATCAAAAAGCCCAACCAGACAAGGCACACAGGCCACCTTTAGACGATTTTATGGCCGTGTCCAAGGCTGAGAGAGCTCCAGAGCACTCTCTTGTCCAACCTCCTGCCTGGGACAAAAAGCGATTGCGAGACAGCTCATCAGAGAGGAGTGAAGGTAGGGCCTGGGGGGGGAGCTTGGGCTTTGCTGCACATCCAGCCTCTCTCCACCTCCTTGCCACCACCACAGCAAATCCCTGGTGTGCTTTTAACTGCTTCTTCCTCCCCCCCCAACCCTCCCAGGGCCTCTCTCAAGCTGGCAGCCACCATCAGAAGGTGCTTCCCTTTCACGCTGAGTTCCTCCTCAGCCCTGGCAGTTCCTGGGGCACGTGGTCCATTTCTCTCCACCACTTGGTTGGTGGGTTGGGGCTTTTGCCTCTTGTTTATTGGGGTTTTTTTGGTTGTCTGTTAATGGCATTCTTCCCTTTTCTCCCACCCTCCCTTGTGTAGTGTTGAAGCATCACACGGATGTTGGTGGTCCAAGCTACTTGGCAGCAGCTGCAACCCCCCCACCTCACAGCCCTATAGCCAGACAACTCTCCACCTCCTCAGAAGGTTCTGCTCCTGCCAGCACGAGTTCCCAGGGCACCTCCAGCACAGCTGTAAGTACCCAGGTGCCTTTCTGGAGAGGTGTCTGAGCTCAGCTCCATCACAGGGGATGGAGCACTTCACCTCGAGAGTGCTTCCTGGTGCTCTTCACCCCTTGGTTCAGCTGATGGTTGGGTTGTGGATCCTCTTGATCCTCTTTTTTCACTCCTGCCTTTGGGTCTGTTGGGTTTCCTGGATTGACTTTGGTTTGCAGAGCCAGGCAGCTGCAATTCCAGGTTCTCTGTCAGCTCAGTCACTGCTGGTTGCTGTCTCCATTCCTTCTCAGAAGTCCCCTGGATTTGCTCAGCCTCTTGAGTTTTGTTTTCTTGAAGCTGTCTGGGGCTGGCAGGAAGAGGAGCAGGAGAGCTGAGCACCAGCAGTGTGCTTACAGTGCTGTTTCCATGGAAATGGCTTTGCTGTGGTGGCCTTGGTGACCCTGGGCTGTCAGTGGGGTTGGAGCTGAGTCACTGGGCAGTGGGACAAGGGTGGTGGCAGCCACCTTGATTGTCACCTCCACACAAGCTTCAGCATTTGCTGAGCTCATACAGTCCTCTGAGGCACGCTCAGCCTCCCAACATGCTACAGGATGACAAAATTTGGGACCTTCATCAAGCACCATCAGTGAGCAGGACCATAACTCCCTCCCAGGGAGCTCTGTGACCATGCAGCTCCTCTGCCAGATGTCATCCATCCTCCCAGCACCTGACCCACCTTAACAGAAACCCTCAAAGGACTGAATTCTGAACTCCTCAGTGTCTCAGAGAAGAACCTGCCCTCTGTCTGACCCACTCCAGTTCACAGTTTGTGCCCCAGGGATGTGACCAAGGCACAGCAGAACACATTTCCTTGAAGTGGTGACATCCGGGTGGGTAAGAGGCACCTGCCCATGGCAGAGCTGAGGACACTTCATGTCCCTGCTCCAAGCTTGTTGCTCTGGTGCTCTCAGGTCCTTCAGGAGGTTCCTTCACTGCAGAATTTTCTGCTGCATCATCAACTGTGACATCAGTGAAGAGATGACACTGAAGAGCCAACAAGCACTGGAGACTTTGACACTGGATGTTCTGAGTGCTCTGAAGGATGGTTCAGCAGCTCTAGCACCTCAAGATGATTTCTCCTTCTGCTTTGCCTGCATATTTTGCTCTCCTCTTGCTGCTTTTTCTGCTGCTTTTTCACAAGCTCATTCAGAAAAGCAAAACCAAGTGGCTTCACTTCAGCAGCCAAATGCTGCAGGAGCACTGTGGACATTGGGAAGAGGTCACTGAGCTCAAGGAGCTGCATCAAGGATCGAGCATCCCAGCCTGGAAAAAGTCTGGGTCAGGCCTCCCTCTCAGCAGTGACACACTGGAATTTCCTTACTGCCATGGGAATAATTCCCCATCCTCAGCCAGCTCCAGACAAGTCCCAGGGTTTGACCGTGGCAGGTCCCAGGCAGTTGGGTTCCCGAGACCAAAAGAGAGGAAATCCATGGTAAATTGGAGGTGACTCTGTTAGGGAGACACATTTATGTATCAAGCTGATCCATGAGGATTCAGGGCACTGTCACAGGTTTAGGGGAGGGTTTTTTGGTTAGACAGATGGTAGGAGAGCACCCAGTGAAGTGTGGAGCTTATTTCTGTCTTGGAAAATCCATCCCAGTCAAAAGCGTGGCACAGATGGAAGCTGGGAGGCTCCAAGTGCAGCTCTCATAACCCCAGATGAACTCCTGGCTGACTGCTTCACATTCCTCCTCTGGCTCAGTGTCACAAGTGGTGGAGCCACAGCCCTGCAGGGACAGGAGCAAGGGGGCTGTTCCCAAACAGAATGGTTCCTCCTCCCCTCCTCATGGTCTCAGGACTCTTCTTTCCCTTGGCAGGAGGGAGTTGGGTTCTAGGGGAGGTTTTTCTTCTTGCTGGCTCAGTTTCTTAGCTGGATTGCATCTCCTGACCCCCCCTGACTGGTGCCAGTGGTGGTTGGAGCTCTGCAGCCTTTGCTCCCCTTCCCTGCAGGGCCACCACATGTTGGGTGGTACTTTGGAAGGTTTTGGGTTGGGAAGAGCTTCCACCAAGGTGAGCTCCATCCTGATGCAAATTCCTCTTGGTTCTGGACAACATCTGTTCCACATCCTTTTTTTTCCATCACTGATTTAACATGACAAAACCTACAGCCCTTTCTGACCTGTTTGTTGGTTTTTTTTTTTTTTGGCTTTGTTCTGCAGCCAAGGAGGAGGAGAGGTGAAAGTTCATTTGATATTAACAACATTGTCATCCCCATGTCTGTTGCTGCCACGACACGTGTGGAAAAACTGCAGTACAAAGAGATCCTCACCCCCAGGTATGTGCCTGCTCCCCACCTCCAGGAGTGGGGTCCTGGGTCACATCCCAGGCTCTTCCCCTCCAAATATTTTGCAGAAATTCAGCTTGGCCTTAGGGTTGCAGTGCTGGTGAGGAGCAGGGCTTTCCTCTTCCTTAGAAACAGGGGAAAATTCAGAAAACTTGATTCTGTCATTGATGGAAACTCCCTGAGTTAGGAAATGTGTTGTCTGAGTGTCTCTTCTGCCATCTGTCCTGCTCAGCTCTCTTTGTACAACCTGGAGTCATCCCTGATGTCCCCTGTCCTGCTTCAAAGGATGACAGACAAATTTGGGAAGTGTTCCCCATTTTTTTTCAGGGTGTGGTTTAGTGGCCATGGTATTGTTGGGTCAGCAGCTGGATTTGATTGATCTTGGATGATCCTTAATGATTCTATGAAGCCTCTGAGCACACGAAACCAAAGGTCCTGGTGCTTTCCCAGCTCTGCACATGTCCAGGCTGGGTGCTGGGTGCCTGGTGCAGTTCAGGACCTTTGCTTTGGGTTGCTCTGACCAGGAGAAGCAATGCCAAGCCTGGGCTGTGGTAGGAACCAGAAATTTCCTCTGCCCAAGCTGAGCATAAGGAGGGGAACTCTCAGCCCTTGGATTAGCACCAGGGGTGAGATCAGTCCCTGGTTTTTTGCTTGGGGGGAGTTTGCCCACTTGTGCTGCAGCTTCTTTGTCCAGACTTCCTGGTTTCCAGTCTTGTTTTTCCTCTCCCTATTCTCCAGGCTTCCCATCTTACCTCTTCCCTCCTCCTGGTCCTGACTGCTCTTCCTGGCCCCGTTTTGGAGCAGGACAGGGAAGGAGTCTCCAGGAGCTGCCAGAGAGCACCAGGAATGGGCAGGAGGGAAGGGACAGAAGAGGAGGATGCTGGTGGCCTCCCTCTCCATTCCTCACCCTCCCAAGGTGGAAGGGAGTCTCCTGCCAGGCTTCTGACTCTCTACCTCTGGTCTTGTCTTGCAGCTGGCGTGAAGTGGATATCAGTGCTCTGAAAGCCAACCCTGAAGAAGACAACGAGGAGGTACGAAAGGGGTTTTGTTCCCAGGGGAGGTAGGAAGGGGTTTTGTTGCCACGGGAGGTGGGATGGGGTTGGCAGCAGTGCCCATGGAGGATGCTGGAAGGGAGGGGACGCAGGGACCTCCCTGGGGAGGTGCAGAATCTCTTCCTTGGTTGCAACCAAATGGTAGAATTGGCCTTGCAGAACCCAGGCTGGTGTTGGCTCTCTTTCAGGAAAGGCATGAGGAGGCAGGAGTTGGATTAACTGGCTGGGTACAGCTGAACCTGAGGTCTGATTGCTGTCAGGAGACCTCTCTGGGCAGCAATCTTTTCTCTGCAATAGCCTAATCAAGAAATCATGAGCAGTCGTGCTGCTCTAGTTATTATTTTAACTAAACTGATAATGATGGTGTTTCTTCAAACCTCTGTGTGATCTCTTTCACTCTGGGATAAGAACTTTCTGGGGGTTTTTCAGTTTTTAATCCCTTCCTAAGCAATGCAGACTGTGTTTTTAACAAGGTGCTTTGGCACTCACTGGGAGCATCTGTCTCCTTCCAGATCCAAACCTTCATTTCAATTCCTGCTCTAGCTAATGCTGGAAAAAAAAAAAACAAAAACCAAAACCTGCCTGTAGATGTGTGTTTCAGAGAAGAAAGCTCTGACCAAACCCTTTTCCCTTCCCAGATTGAGGATTTGTCTGATTCAGCCTTCGCTGCTCGCCATGGGAAGTGTGAAGAGATGGAGCGAGCCCGGTGGCTTTGGAGCACCAGCATGCCCCCCCAGAGGAGGGGCAGCAGGTAAAACCCCCAAACCCTGCCCTAACCCCCCCAGCACAACCCCCCAGCCCTGCCACAGCCTCCCCAGCACAGCCCTGGCACTGGCAGGGGCTGCCCCAGCCCTGGGATGCAAAGAGTTGGGGCTCTGTTGGCCACCGTGGTGTTCCCAGCAGGGGGATGCTCCTGGGGAGAAGGTTGTGGAGGCTTTGTTAGGTTGTCTGATCCATAAAAAAGGATTCCAAGCTTGTGTTGGTTTTGGAAAGTTTGGTCAGCACTCACAAGAGCAGCTGGAGGAGCCCATGGGGTGTATTCTGCTTGGGTCAGGGTGAGGTTACACACCAGGGAGGTTGTGGACAACCCCCTCTTGCACCATCTGTTTGGATGCTGTTGAATCAAACACTTTTGGTGTTACAGGAGAGTGGAAGCTGCTGTGGCAGCTCAGGAGTCTGGAGAAAGGAGGGCTGAGCTTCAGGACATCTTCACACAGAACCAGGGATCAGGGCTTTCACATCTCTGCTTGGTTGCTCCAGCAGAGCCATTTCCCTGCTCAGTTTTGTGCCTGGGCTTCCCTTCCTCTGACCACTCCATTCCCTTTCTGCAGTGTCCAGATGGGAATCTCCTCATAAACCCGTGGAAGAAGAGATTCACTCTTCCCCGTTTCATTTCTGGTGCTCTCTTTGGTTTTGAACCACTCTGCTGCTCTTGGGCAGAAACCTGAACTGCAGCTGCAGGCAGAGCTCTGCCCCGTTGTCTGTCTGGTTGTAGTTTCAGTTCAGCCCCATCAGGTGTGCACCATCCTGCAAGGCTGTACCTGCAGGAACTTCTGGAAATGCAAAGGTGGGGTTTGACAAACTCCATTTGTGCTGCTGCTGCTTTGCAAACTTTTTCAGCCAGTTTCTCCCATCTGATCACCTTTCACCAGAACTTTTTTTTTCTCTCAAGACCCTTTTGTAAGGATTTTGGTGAAGGATGTTCAGGACTGAGGTCCTGGGAGGTGCATTGAAACTTCATTTCATAGGGATGCTGCTTGGGAAAGGATTTCCAGAGATCTCTGGTCCAGCTTAGCCATGGCTCATGAGCACTCCAAGGATGGAGATTCCTCCAGAGCTGGTCCCAGCAGGGAGAGATGGGGATGTGTGTCCCTGGCTGGGATCCCTCAGGGCTTGGTTGCTGTGATCCAGCCAGCCCCTTGCCTGTGGAGAAACCTGAGCCAAGGATAAGCAGCAAACAGTGGGGACAAACTCCCTCCCTTTCCCTGAAGTGTCCTCCTCTTTGTCATCTGCTCCAACAGATCTCTTGAGCATTTTCTTGCCTTCCTGCCTCCTGTGCATAACAGAACTGTTTGGGTTTTTTCCTAAATTGCATCTTGACTCAGCACATTGGCTCTGGGGGGCTTCCTGCAGGTGTAGCTGGTTCCTCAGGCTACTTGGGGCTGGGTTTGTGTGTTCTGAGGAACACTTGGGCCAACGTGTTGGCCCAAGTTGGGCCAACTTGGGAATCTGATCCAGTGCCTGATTGCCACTGCAGTTCCTGAAGAGCTGCACACAGGTGTGGGGACTCCAGTTGGGTTTTGGGTGTTTCATCTGGAAATCTGTGTAGGTGCTGAAACTTTCTTGATTTAAGTCTTCTGAAGTCGTGGGGCTTTGCTGTGCTCCTCCTACACCCAACTGTTGACCTTGCTGCGTTTCCATCATTACTGATTCCCTGCACTTGGTTCCTCAACTGCCTGGTGTCGTGTGGATGCTGGAAAAACTTGGAAAAACACAATTTCCAAGTGTCTGATTTCATAGGGTGGCTTTTCCCATCATGGGATTCGTGCAGCACTCCCAGCACAGGAGATGTGTGGGACCCAGAACCTCAGGAGAGCAGTGTTGGGGCTGTCCCAAAAGAGTGGAGAAGGGACAGAGAGGAACCTGGAGGAGTTCAGGGCTGTGGCATTCCCTGCCTGGGTGTGCCAGAATCCTGCTGCCTTCCCCCCAGCATCCTGAGGCTGCTCCTGAGGGATTCAGGGGTGTGTGGGAGCTCAGCTGGGGGTGCAGCCAGGCTCTCAAAACTTTTCTTTTTGTTCCCCAAGGTCTTACAGATCGACAGACGGACGGACGACCCCCCAGCTGGGGAACCCCCCCACCCCCCAACCCGCATCCCCTGAGGTGGGAAACTGCCACTCCCACCCAGAGCTGTCCCACACCCACTCACCGCGCAGCCCCATCAGCCCAGAACTGCTCTCAGCACCCCTCACCCCTCTCTCCCGGGACTCCATGAGGCTCCTGTCCAGTGAGGACACCCGGTGCTCCACACCCGAGGCTGGCCTGGATGAGCAGGTGGGTGCCTGGATGAGCAGATGAGTGCCTGGATGAGCAAGTGGGTGCCTGGATCAGTAGGTGGGTGCCTGGATCAATAGATGGGTGCCTGGATGAGTAGGTGGGTACCTGGATCAGTAGGTGGGTGAGTGGATGAGCAGGTGGCTGCCTGGTTGAGCAAGAGGGTGCCTGGATCAATAGATGGGTGCCTGGATCAATAGGTGGGTGCCTGGATCTATAGGTGGGTGAGTGGATGAGCAGGTGGGTGCCTGGATGAGAAAATGGGTGCCTGGATCACTAGATGAGTGCCTCTGTCAATAGATGGGTGCCTGGATCAACAGGTGGGTGCCTGGATAGGTGGGTGCCAGGATCAATATGTGGGTGCTGCTTTCATTTCCCTCTGGTTCTGATCCTGGCAGGGAGGGGTCCCGAGTGCTGCCTCGGGGGGGATTGAAGGGAAAGCTGCTGTTCAGACCTGGCTTTTCTCTCCTCCTGGCTGTGGGGAGGCAGCTTGGAAGCCTGCAGGGGAAAATCCTTCCCAAAGCTGGGCTGGGGAGGGCACCAGCAGCTCGGGGGAGGTTTGGGGGCGATTTGGGGGCTTCTGTGTCCTCCCCAAAGCAGCGAGGGGAACAAATCCTCAGCAGAGAGTCAGACACTGCGAGGGAGGGAGCAGCAAAAGCTTTTCCAGAAGGTTTTCCATAGCTTGCTCTCTCTCCCCTCCAGGCTGTGCAGCCCTGGGAGCGCCGAACCTTCCCTCTCTCCTACGACCCCAGGACAGAGTGCGAGGACCAGTCCGACCCCCAGGAGCGGTTGTCGCGCTGCACCCGCCGCACCTCGGGCAGCAAATCCCGGGAGAGCGATGGCACTTCTGCTTCCCCCAACCTGGGCAGCCTCAAGAGCCGAACCCCCCTGGCCACCCCCTCCTCTTCCTCTTCCTCCTGCTCCTCCTCTTCCTCTTCCTCCTCCTCCTCCTCCTCTTCCTCCGCAGCAGTTCAGCGGCCAGCGCACAGATAGAGACATCCGGGAAGACCTGAGCAAAAACCAACACACAGAACTAACTCTTGGCATTAAAGCTTCCAAAATCTGCGTTTGATATTCAAACATCCTGCCGGGAATTTTCACAGTTTTTAGTGAATTTAAGGAGTTTAGAAACTGTTTTTTTTTTTCTTTTTTTTTTTTTTTTCCTTTCTTTCTTTCTTTTTTTTTTTTTCCTTTCTCCATGTTTCCTTGTCACACGAATGAGAGCCCCCAGATTCCTCCCAGTGGAGTTGAAGCCTTGGGAGGGGAGCAGCCCACCAGACACCCCCTCACCCTTCCCCTCTTTCCTCCCTTCCCTTCTTAGCTGTATAAAACTAGAGCACAGGATTTAGCTGACTAGCAGACTTTGGGGATAGTTTTTTTTCTCAAGCAAAAGGGTGTTCTTTTCTCTTAACCCATTACCCCCTCCCCTCCCTGAAAGGTTTTAGTGGAGTGAAATTAGTGGTGAAAAAGTGATGTCTTGGGATTGCAACTTCCCTGCACTTCACCCTCCTGCCCTTCTCTCCTCTAGGTTGTAGTTCCAGGTATCCCAAGGGTTGGGATGGGGGATGGGGGACTCTGAGCCCCCCCATCTCCCCCCCTGCCACCTCCTCCTCCTCCTCCCCTGGCAGGAGGTGGGAGAGGGAAGGAGCAGAATCCCCCTCCAGGGCAGGAGGGGGTTTTGGGAGCCCCCCAGGGGGGTTTCTCCTGGGCTGAAGGTGCAGGGATGGGGGGGGGAGAATCCCCAACCAGGTGTGGTTGGATGCTTGGAGCAGAAATCCCCAAGGAAACCCCCTGGGATGTAGCTTGCGGGGGTGGGGGAGGGCTGGAGCTGGGACCCTGCAGCCCCTCACCCTCCTCAGGGCTGGGGAAGGGGCAGCTCTGGGGCCCGGCCCGGGTGGGTTTGGGGAAAGAAGAAGGAAAAGGGGGCGGGTGGGTGGGTGTGGGGGTGTCAGGTGCCCCCCACCATGTTGGGAGGAGGAAGGGGGCGGGGGGGGGGGGTTTGGAGATCCCTCACGACTGCTTCGCTCCACTCCCACCCGCGGTCCCAGAACCGGGGTGGGTTCTGGTTCGGTTCCCGTGGGTCCCATGTGCCACCTCCTCACAGGTTATTTCAGTTTCAAACCGAGTTCGCTGTTGTCCCAACCCCCCCCCCCCTTTTCCCCCCCCCTTTCCCCGGCTCCTCCTCCCGGTCCCTCCCGCACCCGCAGTGACTCCAGGATCCCGCACACCGTTCCCATCCTTAACGCTTTCTGATCCCCACGGGTGTGGCTATCGGTCCCTGTCCTGTTGCTAGCATCGTGCCTGTCTTTATGTATAATCACATCAAAAAAAAAAAAAAAAAAAAAAAAAACCACAAAAAAAAACCAAAAAAAAAAAAAAAAAAAAAAAAAAAAAAAAAACCAACCCGCAACGGACAGAATTTTATTTTTTTTTTTTCCATTTTGTAATCGTAAAATAGTAGCTAAACTGCTTAATGGTTGGGGTTTTCACAATTTTCAACATTATCTAGTGGTTTTTTTTTTGTTTTTCCTTGGTTCTGTTCTAGTTTTAAAAAGATTTCTCATCGTTTCTTTAAAAAAAAAAAAAAGAAAACAAAAAAAAAATAATAATAATAATCCCACAACGCTACCATAGCCCTCTGCATAAGTGCTTTTCTATTTATAAGGTTGAAAATTCTGAATAACCCTTTTAGCATTATAAAAAAAAACAAAAAAAACACCCACACACACAAAAAAACAAACAAAAAAAAAAACCCAACAAAACCACCTTGTATTTTGTAAATATTTTTCTTTTTTCCTGCTTTGAGCTGTGTAATGTCCTTGTTATATAGAAATGCTTTTCTTCCGAGAAGCTGATCTTTGTTAATGTCTTGATTCTGTTGGCAAAGCACAGATGTGCTTATAAAAAAAAAAAAAAATAAAAAAATAAAAATAAAAAAATTTTAAAAAGGAAAAAAAAAAAAAGGATTAAAAAAAAAAAAAACAAAATTCAAACATTATTCCACGGAAATGCAGTTTGTGAACCAACCCTGAGCAAGGGGAAAGGGGCAGAGCTGCTGCTTCCCTCCCACCCAACCTTTCAATTGGGTCTTTTTTTTTTTTTTTTCTCTTTTTCCTCTTTTTTTCCCCCTTTCTGAGGTTATTTATTTTGTCAGGGAGGGAGCAGAGGGGGGGGGGGTTCTGCAGGACCCGGGGTGGGGATGGAGGAGGGTGAGGGGTTCACTGGGGTTTTATTTTTTATTATTTATTATTATTTTATTTTTATTTATTTTTAGCCCCCCTTGGGGAGGATTTTCTGTGGAAATTGAAGGGGGGGGGAGGCACAGGGGGGGTTTCCTTGGGTGCTTTTTATTTCCTTAGAGAATTTATATTATTATTTTTTTTTTACCTGAGTGGGTGGGAAGCAGGAAGGTGCCAGGTGATGAGGAAGGGGCAAGCTGGGCATGAAGGGGTTCATGATAATTAATTAATTATAATTAATTAAATATAATTGAGGGGGAAAGGGGAGGGGATCCAAGGTGCAAAAGGTGGCAGCAGCAGCTGGAAAATAAAAAAAAAAAAGAAAAATTAAATAATACTCCACTGGATGAAGCCTGAGGAAGAGGTGAAGCAAAGGGTTGGGGGGTGTTGGGGTCTCACCTGATCCCAGCTCCCTCCCCCCCAACCCCAATCCCAGGTAAAAAAGGTCCCGTTTCTTGTAGTAAGGATTTTTATTTCCAAATTCACTTTTACGGCACCAGTGGAACCCAGTTGTTCACGATACACCATGGACAGCACAGACAGAAGCTAAGCTAGAAATGAGGATACACTGAGATCAAACCTGCCCTCCCCTCCCCTCCAGGGCACTGGGGCTGCCAGCACCACCTCTGACACTTCATTTGATTTGATTTGATTTCCAAATGTAGAAAACACCTTTTGTTGGTTTTAAATCAACACTTTTAACCCCTTTTTTTTTTAATTTTTTAATGTAGAAACCACCTTTAATTTGTTTTAAATCAACACCAGTTTTAACCCCTTTTTTTTTAATTATTATTTTTTTCCAAATGTAGAAACCACCTTTTCTTAATTTCTTTTAAATCAACGCTGGTTTTAACCCCTTTATTTTTATTTTTATTTCTTTTTTCAGCCCAAGATGTGTGTGGAGTCAAGGAAAAGCCCATGGGCTGTGCTCAGGCCTGGGGTTGGGGACATGGCTGGGACAGCAGTGGGTGACAAGGGCTGTCCTAGGACCCCCCCCCCCCCATCCCCTGGCAGCCCCCCCACCCTCTTTTTAGGGGGACAGATGGGGCTGGGGGGGTGCTGAGGAGGGGCAGGGGGTGTCACCTGTGGGGGTGTCACCTGGCTGGGGACACCGGGGTCCCTTGGGAGCTGCAGAGTGGGGATGGGGAAGCTCAGCTCCCCCCTGTCCTGCAGCCAAAATGGGTTAATGGGGGGGCAAGGGGCTTGCTGGGGGGGGGGAAAAGGGGGGGTTACAGAGGACAAAAGTCCCACAGTGGGTCCTACACTGGATGGTGACAGTCGGACACAGCCTGAGAGCAGCACCTCAGACCCAGACCCTCACTGGACCTCTTGGTGCTGGATCAGCCTCTCTCTCCCCAGCAAACAGCTCCTGGGGGTGCAGAAAAAAGGGTTGGGACCCCCCCAATCCCCCCCCCCCCCCCCAACTCCCACCCCAGACACAACCAACCTCCACTGGTGCTGCTGATGAGGATGGGGGGGGGCCCCATCAGCTCCTGGAAGGATGGGAGTGGGGTCTGGGAGGAAGCTCCTGCTCTGCCTCCATCCCAAGGACAGCCAGTGAGACCCCCCTGCCCCCTGGCTGGCCCAGTTAGACCAGTCTCAGGCCCAGTCAGACCAGTTTCACACCCAGTCAGACCAGTTTCAGCCCCTTTCCTTGCAGCACAGGGCTGGGGGTGCAGGGTCTGATGTCTCTTTGGGGGGGGGGGGGTGTGTGCACTGGTGGCATCTCAGCCTCTTTGGTTGTAGAGTAAGGGGCAGGTGGGTGCAGCACAGCCCTGACACCCCCCCCCCCCCCCCCAAACACCCCCTGGGTGTCCCCAGGACCAAAAGCAGCAAAAAAGAACTCAAAGATCAGTGCTTCTCCCCGTGTGGTGCTGGGGAGGGGAGGGGTTGGTTGGGGGATTGGGTTAGGGGGTGCTGTGAGGGCCAACTCACTGCAAACCCAACCCAGGGATGTGCTCTGGGGAGAGGGGAATCAAGTGCCAGGTGCTTCCTCCCCCCCCAAGAATAGGACAGGAACTGGGGAGCACCCAGCACCCCATATTCCCCCCCCAGCTACACTCCTCCCACTCGTGTCCTGCCCACGGAGCCACCGAGCTGCCACGTCCACCGTGCTCAGCTGACCTTGCAGGGGGAGAAAAAAACCAAAAAAAAAAAAAAAAAAAAAAAAAAAAACAAACAAAAAAACCCCAAAACCAAACCAAACCAACCCAAAGATGTTACCCAGCTGCACCCAAACCCAGGAGCCACCCCAGCCCTGGAGCTGGGACTGCCCCTCAGAACAACCCCCCCGGACCCTGGGGGGGGGGCAGAGAACTGAGAAGCCCCAAAGCAGCCCCCCCAGCTCTCCCCAAAGGGCAGGGGCTCTTCTGCAGCCCCCCCGGGTCTCCCCAAGGAGCAGGGGCTCTTCTGCAGCCCCCCCGGGTCTCCCCAAGGAGCAGGGGCTCCAAGACAGCCCCCCCAAGCTCTCCCCAAAGAGCAGGGGCTCTGCTGCAGCCCCCCCCCCGGGTCTCCCCAAAGGGCAGGGGCTCTGCTGCAGCCCCCCTGGCTCTCCCCAAAGGGCAGGGGCTCCAAGGCAGCCCCCCCAAGCTCTCCCCAAGGAGCAGGGGCTCTGCTGCAGCCCCCCCCCCAGCCCAAGACCCTCCCCAGGGAGCAGGGCAGGGGCTCTGTGCCCCCCCAGCAGACATGCAGCACCAGGTCTGGGCACAACCTCAGCCCCTCCTCACCAGGCAGGAGCTGAGCTGGTGTGGGGGCTGCTCAAAACTACTTACAGCATTATTAAATTATTATTATTATTATTATATTTTTTTTTTACTTTTTTCCTTTTTTTAACACATGCTCATTTATGAAAACAATCACCCTGGCACGGTCCAAGCATATACAGACAAATCTACTCTACAACACGAGGGGGCTGCCAAAGGAAAAGGGAAAAGCCTCTACTCATCCACTCAGCGGTTCCAGCACAGCCACGGAGAGGGGAAGGGTCCCCCCCCGGGGGTCCCCTCTGCAGTGGGACCCCCCAGCCTGGACCTGGAAGGTTCTCCAGCTGCCAGAGCTGGGGGGGGTGGGAGGGGGGAGGTACCTGGCAGTTATCTTCATACACATCTCGTCTTTCAGAGGTTAAAAAAAACCAAAAATGTTTTATCCAAATCGGCAAAATTTAAGGCAGGAAGGGAGAGGGCACCTCCCTGCAGTCCCTGCCTGCAGCACCCACTGCCTGCAGGACAAAACTCCCCAGCCTCTGGGGAAGGAGCATCCATCACCTTCCTGCTGCCCTCTGGGATGCTGGGCTCAGCTGTGCCTGCCCCCTCCCCACTTCCCCGGGGCCGTGGGGACCCCTGGAAGGGCTGGGGGAGTGAAGGAGGTGGCAGGGGGAGGAGGGGAAGGGGCAGGGGGAGAAGGGGAAGGGGCAGGGGGAGAAGGGGAAGGGGCAGGGGGAGAAGGGGAAGGGGCAGGGGGAGAAGGGGAAGGGGCAGGGGGAGAAGGGGAAGGGGCAGGGGGAGAAGGGGAGGGGGCAGAGGGAGGAGGGGAAGGGGCAGGGACGGGCTGTGCGCTCCGAGGAGCAGGGGGAGAGGAGGTTTTGTACCTCATAGTGTCACTGATTTTTGAAGTCCTGGAGCTAGAGCTGAATGAACAGTAAAAGCAGGTTAAATCATTAACCAGTTAGGGGATGGGGAGGGTGGGTGGGTGGGGGGGAAAAGCAGCTGTAAAAGGAACAGAGGAAGAAGGCCAGATTATTCTTGTTTGTTTGTTTTTTCGTGTTTTTTTCTCGTTTTGTTTTTTTTTTCTCCTTTCATCTCCTTTCTCCTCGCCTGCCCTGCCCCCATCACAAGCCCTGCTTGGCCAGAGAAGCAGACACCTCGTCGGCTAGCGTGGCCAGCTGGGGGGAGTCCACCATGTTGATGCTGCCAGAGGAGGAGACGTTGCTAAGGCGGCGTGGGGAGGCGTCTCCGGAGATGGTGGGGGATTTGTAGACGATTTCGGCGCCGTGGTCGGTCTTGGCTTTGGCGTTCTCACGGAAAGTCAGCTTGTGGGTCTCAATCTGGGAGGAAAAAAAAAGGACAAAAGGGAGAAGGGGGTGTGAGAGGGATGTAGAGCACTTGTAGAGGTGGTGTTTTACCTGCAGAACCATCCAGGGGGTTGCTGCTGCTGGAGGAAAGCTCTGTTCAAGAAGCAGGGTTGGAAGGGATCTCAGGTCCAGTCTGACCCCCCCAGACCCCTTGGCAGAGCAGGATCAGCCAGGGCAGGACCCCCAGGAACACATCCAGGGGGGGTTGGGAAGGAGACTCCAAAAGCTCCCTGGGCAACCTGGGCCTCAGCCTCACAATCAAGAAGTTTCTCCTCGTGTTGAGGTGGAATTTCCTATGTCCCAGCTTAAACCCATTCCTCCTGTTCCTGGGCACCACTGCAAAGAGACTGGCCTCATCCCACCCCTCAGATATTTATAGGGATAAACATATATATATATATTATATTTATAGTTTATTGGCCTGATGGCCCTCAGGCACATCCCTTCCAAGAAATGGGCATAACTGGAGGGGATGGAGCACTCAGAATGCTCCCCAATCCTCCCCAAGCACCCAGATGATGGTGGGTCCCAGGCAGAGGACTCAGCACCACCTGGGCTGCCCCCCACTCAGATTGAGAGAGGGGGTGGGATCCCCATATCTGAGTGAAGCTGCCCCTGCACCAGCCCAAAATGCTGCTCCCAGGAGCCAAACCCCTCTCCTGGTGAGGAGCAGGGAGGTGGGGGTGAAGTGGAGGGGGTTTGCTACTTACTGGTGCCCTCCCCAGCCAAGTGCAAGGCTGGGAGCTGGCTCTCCGGGGGGGTGGGTGGCTCCAGAACCAGGGACTGGAGCCCAGCAGGGTCTGGGTTTGAGGTCTGAGCAGCCTGGGGACAGTTCTTGTCTTCCTTGCCTTTCTCTCTCTACAGGTGAAGAAACCCACCCAGGGGTGCAAAAAAATGCATCAGCAATAAAAAAAAAAATAAAAAAAATACAAATCCAAGATCCAATAAATGTCAACCAGAAGGAAAAAGACAAAAAGACAAGAAATAGAAAAATGGGGCAGAAAAAGATCTGGAAAACAGGGCCATTTGCTGGCTCATAGGAAGAAGAGTGGCTGCCTCTGGAGACAAGGAAGAAAGCTTTCCCCAGGCAGTGAAGGTGCTGGCACAGGTAGCTTGGCAGAGCAGGATTCCTCATGGGAAAGCCAAGAGCAGAGTGGCACAGGAATCAGTGTTCAGCCTGGAAAGCTGTGGAGTGTGTGTCCAAATTTGGATCTTTTGTGTCACAGAGCAAGGAGGAGACTGGGGCCATGGGCAAGGCTGGGGAGGGGTATCTGGAGGGCAGATGGGGCTCAGCCCTGTCCTGTCCCCTCCCTGCAAAGAGGGTGACAGCACTGCCTGAGGATGGTCCCTGGTGCCAAAGTGGGAATGGGATGGGCAAGGGAAACAAACCTGAGGCATTTTCTGAACTCAGGTTACACTGACATCCTCCTCCAGGTGTGGGTTTAGGCAGAGTGTGGGCAATTGCCACGCAGGGAGGCTGAAGGGGGTGATGCCACTGCTGTGTCACACCTTGCAAATAAAATGTCCTCTCCAAAGGGTGAGTTCTTCAAACTGTGGCCAAGTGAAGGTGCCAGGATGTGAAAGAATCAGCACTGTGATCATAAAAAAGTGAAGCCCAGGGCAGTCTGATGCATAGCAGCAGTGAGAGAAGGGTAAGGAAGTCAAGCAGTCCCTCAGTCAGAGGCCAGGGCCAGCACTGCTGGGAGATGAGGAGCTGGGAGGTGCACAGAGAAAACGTGGCCAAGAACTAAGAGCCAAAACACAGGAGCTGAAACAGAACTTTCCCTTCCCACCCAGGAGAAAAGAAGTGTTTGAAAAACACAGCAAGATAAATAAAAACGTTTTTTTGTGGGTTTTTTTTTTCCCCCCTCCCAGAGAATTCAGCCAAGTGTGTCACCAGGCTGCAGCTTCACCTCTGTGCTTACCTCCTGCAAGGGACCTGCCTGTCCTCAAAGAGAGGTCACAGATGTGTTTTATTTAGTTCAGACATACTGTGAAGTCACCATCAAAGCCCCCAGGCAGGATCAGCTCACCCTGGGTTCAGTATTCACCTGATTAGCTTTTGTCTTTCCATTTCAGTCCCCTCAAACACAGAGCACCCCTGCACAGTGTCCTTGGTCAGCCTCAGCTGGGAGAGGGACTTGAAGTGAGATCAGTTTTCTTCTGAAGTGACTGCTGCAAAGTCACCTGTTCTAAATAAAGCTAAGCCTCTAATGCTCCACTTTCATCAGGGAACCAACACCTCTGCAGCTCCCTGAGCTGCCACTGCTGGGAGTAATTGGCAAGGCAGAGCTGAAAAGAAGCTGCTGGTGGGGGCACCTCTTAATGGGGAGACTGGAGCCACAAACACCTTTCTGCACAAACTTCAGAGAGGAAAGCACAGCTGAGGATCCCCCTGACATTTCACACTCATTCAGGTGGCCAGGAAGAGGACAGAGTCTGCCATCCTCACAGCTCTGCCATGGCTGTGCTCCAGCAAATCCCCTCCAGGATGAGGAGGGGGTGTGGGCAGGGGCTGAGCAGCTCAGTCCTGGGCAGGGGGCTCCTTGTCCTCTGAAGGAGGAGTGTGCAGAGCCCACCCCGTGTCAGAACAGGGGCAGGAAATCATTTTAAGTGCTGGGGAAGAAGTGCTGCTTGGTGGGGGAAGATGTGGAGGGGCTGAAGATGAGCAGCAGCTTCTCTAAATCCTCTTTGCTCCCATGCTTGCACAGTCCCTTGCAGCAGAACACCACTGCTCCTGACCCAGTGCCCCTTTACCTTTTTATTTCCTCCTCCAGGGACGTGGCTGATGTTATCTAAGGACCCAATTTTTGACTGCACCTTATCTTTGAAGTCCAGTTTCTCAGATTTCACCTCCACCTGACCACCACCTGGAAAGAGAAGAGCACAAGTGGGTGGGATCAGTTCTTGTGCCAACCAGGGCAAGCTGGAGAGAAAGAGCTTGAGGTTTGAGCTGCTTGCTCTGAGGTGGCTCAACCACAACCAGGAGGATGGCAGCAGGATTCCTACAGTCATCTGGGCAACCCAGGAGCCAGGGCAAGTGGGAAGCAGACTTTCCAAAGTAGGAAAAAGCTTTCCAAAGCTCTAGGTGGAGCTGACAGACATCCTCATGTTTACAGAGCCAAGGGCAGGTTACTCCCAGTGGGGGAACCAGCACTTCATCCTATTTATTCCTAAATCCTTCCCATGAACAGCAAGGTGTTGTCCACAGACCACATCCCTCCCCTGGGGGGTGGGGAGGCAGTCTGGAGAGGGTCTGGAAGGAAGGATGGAGCTGGGAATAGCATCCAGCACCCCAGAGCTCAACCCTGATGCTCTTTGCTCACTGTTCCAGTGCCCCTCACTCCCTCAAACCCTCTCCCCTTCTCCAGATGCTCCCTCACCCCACGAGGCAGTCTGGGAGCTCCCAAGGTGCCAAAAAGGTACCTGGTTTGTGATGGATGTTGCCCAGGGAACCACATTTGGATGTCACATGGCTCAGGTCAACTGGCTTGTAAACAATTTGAACCTGTCCATAGGAGAAAGGAAAAGACAATGAGTTTCTTGTCAGTGTAGGGAGCCTGGGGAGGGGGAGGCACAACACACACCAGCACCTGATCTGGATTGAAGGGAAAGGACAGCTCAAACCCCAGTAAGATTAATAATAATGCACAAGAAACTGTCATCAGAAATGGGAGATCATTAATGCCCGTGTGCAGTAGCCTCTTAACATGTCAGCATGCACAAGATCACCTCTCCAACAAGAGGGGGGAAGTAGAGGCAATTTTAAAGTGCTTTAAGTGAGAGAGAAAGTGGAGTGGTAATTAATTAAGATTTGCATACACATCATCCAAAAGGAGGAGATATACCAGAGAGAAAATGTAAAAAATAAATACCTTTTCTGGTGTAAAACATAAAGCTTATGTCCACAAAAACTGAAAGAACAGAAATGATCAATGTGCACAGAACTTTTAAAAGAGTGACCAAAAATATGCATTTCTGAAAAAAATGCTGTAATGGAAATAAATTTGGTTTTAAAAAAAAATAAAAAATAAAAATCTAAATATCTGGTAGGAGTTCACATAATATAAATTAAAATGGCAATTCTAGTAAATCCAACCACAACAGTGTTTATGGGATTATGCTCTGTTTTATGGTTTGTTTGTTGGTTTGTTTTCATTCATTTGCCATCCCTCAACACAAGCTCCAGCAATTCCACATATTCCACCCCATTCCAAGCATGGCCCCAGGGGCCTCCTGGGTGACACGAGATGCACACAGAGGGAAGGTTAAGGTGTTAGCAGTTCAACACCACACTGGAAAACACCAAGGACTGGAGAGGCCTGGGACCATCAGACAGCTGCAAAACCACAGCACACACACACCAGCTGCAGCAGGAGCAGGAGACAAGGGGTCAGAAAACATCCCCCCCACCCCCAGAAGTGAGCTTGGCCTCTGGGTTTGGCCCCAGCCCTGTGTGTGAAGCAGTTTTGCTGTTGTTGGTGGGGCTGAGCAGGAGCTCAGCAGCACCTGGAGGGTTGGTTCCTGCTCACTGGGAAGTTTCTGGCTCTCAGGAGCAGCCTGGATTTCAGGGGGAGCAGCACATGCTGCTCTCTGGTTTTCTCACCATGGAGGGTGTGCTGGTCCCAGCACCTCAGGGACCTTTGCAGAGGAGCTGAGTCCTCCAGCCCAAGGTGGCTGAAAAGCAGCACAAGGGATTTGCTTTGGTCACTGCTCTCCATCCAGTGAGCACCTTGTGTTGAGGCATCCTGCATCATCCTGGCCCCATCACCCTGAGAGGGAGGTGCTGGGCTGTGGTACTGCACTGAGAAACATCCCCCCCCCACCACATCATCATTCAGGCAGGAAAAGGGGGGAAGGAACAGAGCCTCAGTGCCACCAGTCCCCCCTGCACAAGCCACTTGTCTCCCACACTCACACAGACCAGAAAAAAGGCACATTTGACAAAGTGGGGACAAGGAGAGGGGAGAAAAGCAGCCTCAGGGTCTGGGAGCACACTGCAGACACAGGACATGGAGACAGCATTGGGAAAAGATCACATTTTTAATGCACTGGGCAGGAGGAGAGCTAAATTGAGTTGGAAAGCAGGAAAGAGACCCCCAAAAGACAGAGCTGGGGATTTTCTAATCCCAGCCATGACCCCAAAGGGCCCTGTGAGCAATTCAGGCACCACTGGAACCTGGGACTGAAAGACCTCCCATTTCCAGAGGGGGAATCAATCAGCAGCTCAAACACTTTCTGCTCTCATTCCAGTTCCCTTTTGTTGTTTTTTTTTTAAAAAAAGACAGGACTCCATTAACCCTTCCCCTCCTGCTGGGGAGCAGAGAAGGCTCTTCCTTTATTTTAGCAAGGAATGCAAAAGGGGCAGAGAATTGCCTGCCTGAGAAACCAGTGCCAGAGACCTGGGGATGCCACCCACCTCTCAGCTTCAGCACCCAATGCTTTGTCAGAGCACCCACCACTGGTTTAAACCCCAAAAAGCTCCAGACCCCAGGATCCTGCAGCTCATTCCTCCTGAAGCAGCAGTGCTTGGGCAGGGAACCATTGCCCCCAGGACCATGGAGCTCATCTCCTGGTCCCTTGTTTGCCCTTCTCTCTCTCAAGGGAGCCCCAAGGACAGGGGCTTTGCTCCCAGGGTGAAGCTGCTGCTGCTGCTTCCCCTCTCAGTGCTCAACACCACTTCCACTGCTGGCAGAGCCTGGGGAGGGATGAGAACCTCCAGCCAAAAATCCAGATCATTCTTAAGCCCCTGCAGCTGCCAAGGGGTTTGCCCATGGTGTGAGCTCAGTGGGGAGGAGGGGGAGCTCAGCACCCTGTGCTGCCACCACAGCACAGAGGATTCCTGAGAAACACTGACTCCTGGTGTAACCACTGGTTCACCACCACACACCAGGGATCCAGGTCCTGGGGTAAGAAAGAGCAGAACAGGCATGGAACCTGTTTCAGAGGCCTGATCTCTGCCAAGCAGCTGCTCTGACCCCTTAGATAAATACAGAATTATATCAAATTTAAGGTGCAGGTTGCAAACCCAGTTCAGTCCCAATGCTTACGTGTCAAACCCTCTGAGTTTCTCAGGGAGGGCACCCACAGAGATCAAAAACAGCACAAAGAAAATCCATTGGGAACATCTGAGAGGTACCAGGTAGCTTCCTCAGATGGCCACAGACCAGGCAACCCCAGACTTGGGGTCACACTGCTTGGGGTCTTAGTGATGCTCCTTCCTCAGTCCATCCTCTTTCCTGGACCCAAAATCTTGTTTCCAGAGAGAGAGGTGTAAACCCACCAAACTCTGTGGAGTTTCTCCAGGTTTCTGGCACAGTAACTGAAAGCTGAGTCTGGCTGTTTATCTGGGAATGGTTTGAAATGGTCATGTATGAATCAATTAATTCAGTATCCCTTGAAGCTCAGCCTCCATGTGCACTGCCAGACACACTCATTAGCAAGGAGAAGCTTAACATTTGCATGGATCATACTTGCCTGATGGGAATGGGCAGGAAGCTGTGTTTTCACATGTTGTGCAGGGTCATGTGCAATTTAGCAGTAAATTAAGCAACAAGGACAGTGTTTGCTCATAAATCTATCCATCTACTGCACCAGCAGCTGCATCACTGTCTGCTAGAGGCCACCAGCCCTGCAGACAGTGAGGCATTAATCCTTCCAGGTGGTGTAAAACCTTTGGGTGAAGAGGGTGGTTTGATCCAGACATGGGTTCTACGTGGGTCAGTTAGTTCTGTCCATGTCAGGCATGTACAGGACTTGTTAGGGTTTATCTAATCATGTCTTTGGGGTTAATGGGGTTACATGACAGCACATCACCAATCACTATCTGGCAGCAGGGTGGCTGCAGATAGCATTGGAGGTTTAGTGGGTACAACATGCCACTACTAATCAGGATTATTTACAGTGCATTCAAAGTGTGAAGGTACTCACACTGCCTCCTCCTGGGATGTGTTTGATATTATCCTTTGAGCCACACCTGGATTGAACGTTGCTAAAGTCCAGCTTCTGATTAATTATCTGCACCTTTGGTAGCCAGAAAAGAGTCATTGCACGTCACCAATTGCTATCTGATGGCAGGGGCTCTGCAGATAGCATTGGCAGTTTAGTGTATACAACATGCCACTTATTAATAAGAACCATTATAGTGCATTGAAAGTGTGAAGGTACTCACACTGCCTCCTCCTGGGATGTGTTTGATATTATCCTTTGAGCCACACCTGGATTGAACGCTGCTAAAGTCCAGCTTCTTATTAATTATCTGCACCTTTGGTAGCCAGAAAAGAGTGTGAAAAACAACATTGACCATTGGCAGCTTGACCATGACTTATATCACTAAGACCAGGCACCTGCCTTCCAGGGCCAAGAGAAAAGGAAAATCTCTGGCTTGCTGGAGAGATTTCTCTGCTCAGGGGTTGGGAACTGAAGCTGGAGGCAGGGAGGTTCTAGCCAGAGGTTGGATACATCTGGCTGGCAAGGCAGCCTTGGTTTTCAGGCTAGAAAAAGGTCAGCTCATCCCTTTCTCTTTCACTGGAAGCTATCAGTGAGCTTGTGCAGAGGAAGGATGGAGCTGAGAGAAAAAGAAAAATGCCTGCTGAGCCCCAGCTCCCATGCCAGGCAGCATCTCCCTTCTCTAGGACAAACACACAGAGCCTCACATCCCCAGCAAGCTGAGCCCAGGGGTGCAGCTGGGCAGGGCAGGAGCTGAGCCTGGGACAGGGAGCACTTGTGCAGGGCTCCAACTCCCTCTACAGTTACAAAAAGAAAAAGCAAAGGCTGCCAGGGCTGCAGTTCCCTGCCAGGGCTGCAGTTCCCTGCCTGCAGTTTGCTTAATTCCTGCAGAGATGATGAAAAAGGGCAGCACAGAGCAACCCCACACACACACCCCCACCCCGAGGCAACTTTCTGCTGCATTCCTGACTCCATCTCGAGTGGGAGAGGTGGAAATGGCTCAGTGCCCGGGGGGAAGCACACACCCTGCTAACTTCCCCCTCCAGCCCTGCTGCCCTCTCCCCTCACACACACATTTTAGGGTTAAATAATGAAGCTCTTTCTTTTTAGGCTTTGTTTTCCCCTCTTTGGCTTTTCTAAGGGCAGAGAGACAAAGACAAAAAGATGAAGTCAGTCCCAGTCCCCCCCTCACCCTTCCCCTGCGTGCACTGGAATGGATTCACAACCTGTCCCAGTATAAACCAGAGGGAAATCCAGGCAAAAACCAGCAGGCACCCTCAGGACAAAGCCTCATGAGCAGGACAGAGACACAGCAGTGTCACTGCAGATGCAGTCCTTGGGTGTCCTGCTGCTGCCAGGAGAGCTCCAGCTCCTCACTCCCCCCTTGCTCTGCAGCCCCCAGGCTGACAGTGACCTCCAGCACCACTTCCCAAGTCCACATCAACTCATCCTGCAAACCAGGACCCAGTTCTGCTAGAACCAGGCTTTGCCACAGCAGCACTTGGTGATCCAACAAGAGCAAAAGTGCCACCCAAAAAAAAGTCACCCTAAAAATCAAACTCATTGCCATCAGCCCCTCCTGTCCTGCAAAATCCCCCAAAACAGAGCAGCCAGCCATTCCCCCCTGCAAAAAGCAACGAAATGCCCCAAATTCAGCTGTTTTTACTCTTTCAGTGACAATAAACAAGATGTTGGTGAGCAGAGCCCCCCTGGATTGTGATCCAAAGCCATAAGGAAGTGGAAAAGCACGTTGCTATTTCAGGTGGGGAAGAAGAGAGACCTCAAAGCCTTCCCCCATGCCAAAGTCATCCCAGAGCCACAGAATCCCTGGAGAAAATGTAAAAGGGATGTGCTGCACTTTGGGAAAGGTTTGCTAGAGCTCTGGGGCACCAAGGGCTGCAAAGCAACCTTTTCCCCTTCCAGGGCAGGCAAGGACAAACATGTTGTGTCCCAGATGTTTAAGAGTCACAGCAGTCAGAGGAAATCAGGTGCTTCCAAGTCTCCACCCAAGCAACAAGAAGGATTTGATAAAAGGCTCAGGATATGGCCACAGAGAGGTTGGGGTGGGTGCTGAGCACCCACAGCACCCCAGCTGGAGCTGTGTAACCACAAAGTGCTGCTCCTGGGGCTGCACAGAGCAATCAGCTCCCACCAAGCCCTCACCCAAACCCTCCTCTTGCAAAATTCCACACAAAACCCTGGTTTCCCAGGCACAGAGTTCACTTTGCTGCTCCTGGAACAGCCTCTCTGGGACTGGAAAGTGGTTGGAGGGACACGAGTGCCACCAGCTCTGGGCACATCACATCATGTAGGCAAGACAGCACCTGAGCACAGAACACAACCCAAAACTTCAGCAAGAGAATTAAGACCCAAAAATCACAATGTTCTGAAAAAACTGCTGAGTCTGGGACCCTCCTGGGGAGGAGGAGATCCCTGGCAGCTGAAGGGACTGCCCCAAACCACACAGGAGAGGATTCAAAACCACAACACCCCTGACCCTGCAGCTCTTGAGGTCACACTTTGCTCTCCCTGGGGCATTCCAGGAGGGAATGTCAGTCCCTTGGCAGTCAGTCCAGGCACTGACATGCCACCCCACAACAGCCACATCCCCAGCTCTCTGCAGGACAGCTGTACTGCACACTGAGCCAGGGAAGCAATTTCAGGACAAATACCCAACCCTGTCAACCCAAAATGCTCCTAAATTAGCACCAGACTGAAGATGAGCTGAAAGAGGGCTGCCCACTGCTCTATCTCCAGCTGCTGATCCCTGGCACTAAGGCAGGGGAGCAATTGCAGGACAAGTACCCAACCCCATCAACCCAAAAATCCTCATCAACCCAAAAAGCTCCATCAACCCAAAAAGCTCCATCAACCCAAAAACTCTCATAACCCAAAAAGCTTCCAACAACCAAAAAAAGCCCCATCAACCCAAAAAACTTCCATCAACCCAAAAAAGCCCCAAAATCAGCAGCAGGATGGAGATGAGCTGAAAGAGGGCTGCCCACTGCTCTATCTCCAGCTGCTGATCCCTGGCACTAAGGCAGGGGAGCAATTGCAGGACAAGTACCCAACCCCATCAACCCAAAAATTCCCACCAACCCAAAAAGCTCCACCAACCCAAAAGGCTCCAGCAACCCAAAAAAGCTCCCAAACCAGCAGCAGGATGGAGATGAGCTGAAAGAGGGCTGCCCACTGCTCCATTTCCAGCTGCTGATCCCTGGCACTAAGGCAGGGAAGCAATTGCAGGACAGGTACCCAACCCCATCAACCCAAAAAACTCCATCCACCTAAAAAGCTTCCATCAACCCAAAAGCTCCATCAACCCAAAAAGGTTCCATCAACCCAAAAAGTTTCCATCAACCCAAAAAGCTCCATCAACCCAAAAAGGTTCCATCAACCCAAAAAGCTCCATCCACCTAAAAAACTTCCATCAACCCAGAAAGCCCCAAATCCACTGCTCTATTTCCAGCTGCTGATCCCTGGCACTAAGGTAGGGGAGCAATTGCAGGACAAGTACCCAACCCCATCAACCCAAAAATCCTCATCAACCCAAAAGCTTCCATCAACCAAAAAAAGCCCCAAAATCAGCACCAGGCTGGAGATGAGCTGAAAGAGGGCTGCCCACTGCTCTATCTCCAGCTGCTGATGCAGGCAGGGAATTGATTTCCCCAGCTGAAGCATCAAGCACCCACTGCCCCTCCAGACAGACAGACAGACAGACAGAAGAGTCCCCAATTTACCTTTCCACCTCCGGGCTGGTGTTTCAGGTTTTCAGTGGAGCCAATTTTCGACTTGACATTTTTCAGGTCAGGCATGGGTGCAGCAGAGGGTTGGATCCTGGTCTTGGCAGAGGCAGGAGATTTGGGTGGTGTACGAACCACTGCAACCTTCTTGGGCTCCCTGGCTGGTGGGGTGGGCAGAGAAGGAGTGCGGGAACGGCTGCCCGGGGTCCCAGGGGAGCCAGGACTGCTGTAACCACTTCTGTCACCACCAGACTTGGGCTGCTCACCTGGAGTTTGCAGACAGAGGGAGGTGAGGGGAGGAGAAGCCATCTGCATGCTCCTCCTCTGCATGGCTGGGGGGGATCTGTCCCATCCCAGGACCCTGTTTCCTCCTCCTAGGAAAATGGGGTGTACTCCCTTCTGCTGTGATTGAAGAGGATTTCCTCTTATCTCAGGAGGAAGGTTCTGGATTTTTTGGTAAGGCTCCCCAGGTAATTAAGATGCATGACAAATTACAGAGGTTCAAACAAACCCACTCTTCTATAAGAGAAAATGTGGAAGGGTTTTTACAAAATTATTTGAGGGGATTAAATAAGGCAGCTTAGAACTGTTCCCTGTCTGGAATGAAATGGGAGAAGAAAAGCCTTAAACATCACCTTTCTCCGACTTTGCTGCTGCAGGAGGGGGTTTTTTCTGCTCCTTTCTGCCTGTTTAATGAAGGAGAAAGATGCTTAAGACAATAAAGCTGGAAAATTAATAGATTTAAGGTTTTATACAGCTCTGGTTAAGTCTGAAAAATACACATTCAGTGAAATGCACCGTTTTCATGAAAATTCACAATGCTTTCTGGGGTTTTCTTCTTTGAGAACAATGGGCTTGATCTCCATTTCTGCAATTGTAGAATTGATCCTCCTGCCCCTGGTCTTTGTGAAACATTGGCAAGAGAAGAGGAACAGAAGGATTAAAAAAAAAATTAAACCAGAGCTGCCTAAACCTTCCAAATTGGAGGAAATCTCCAAAGAACTGCCCTCTCCTACAGCCTGATAGTGAGAGGAACAGAGCAGACAAAGCTTTTAGAATCAGAGCCACCAGGGGAAGGGGGTTGGATGGTGCTCCTGCCATCACTTACCAGAGCTGGGAGGTGTTTTGGGGGCTGTGGGGGTCTTTGCTGGGATACGTGTGGCATTGGTGGAATTCCTCTGCCCGCCCGCAGCCCGCGCCGTGGCTGCCTTCGTCCCCCCTCTCATCTCCTGGCCCTGAGGAAGCAAAGGGAAAGGGATGATGGCCTGGGATCCATCCAGGGATGAGCTACCACTCCTCATGGATCAGAGCCACACCAGAACCTCCTGCTCCCTGACAGCCCATGGGAGCTCCCATGTGGATGCCAAATGGATGCCCTGACTCCTGATGTCACCTCGAGGCTTCTGCTCTGTTACTGACCACACACTCAGCTTTGGTTAGAAAATTCTCTAAATTTCATCCATTTATTTTTCCTGGTTTGGTTTTTTTTTCTTTTTTTATTTCCTGTTTTCATTTTTTCTTCTTTTTTTTTTTCTCTCCTGTTCACACCCCAACTCCCATCACACTGTCCCACATCCTCTAAGCTTCTGCTACATTACTGACCTCACACTCACCTTTAAGTTAAAAATTCTCTAAATTTCATCCTTTTTTTTTCTTCCTGTTTATTTTCCTTTTTTTTCTTCCTGTTTTCCTTTTTTCTTTCTTTTTTTTCCCTTTTTTTTCTCCTGTTCACACCCCAACTTCCATCACACCATTCCACGTCACCTCTAAGTTTCTGCTACATTACTGACCACACACTCAGCCTTGGTTAGAAAATTCTCTAACTTTCATCCATTTATTTTTCCTGGTTTGGTTTTTTTTTCTTTTTTTCCTTCCTGTTTTCATTTTTAATTCCTTTTTTTTTTCTCTCCTGTTCACACCCCAACTCCCATCACACTGTCCCACGTCACCTCTAAGCTTCTGCTACATTACTGACCTCACACTCACCTTTAAGTTAAAAATTCTCTAAATTTCATCCTTTTTTTTTCCTGGTTTGCCTGTTTGGTTTTTTTTTTCCTTTTTTTTCCTTCCTGTTTTCATTTTTTCTTCCTTTTTTTTTTTTCTCCTGTTCACACCCCAACTCCCATCACACTGTCCCACATCCTCTAAGCTTCTGCTAGATTACTGACCTCACACTCACCTTTAAGTTAAAAATTCTCTAAATTTCATCCTTTTTTTTTTCTCCCTGTTTATTTTCCTTTTTTTTCTTCCTGTTTTCCTTTTTTCTTCCTTTTTTTTCCCTTTTTTTTCTCCTGTTCACACCCCAACTCCCATCACACTGTCCCACATCACCTCTAAGCTTCTGCTACATTACTGACCTCACACTCACCTTTAAGTTAAAAATTCTCTAAATTTCATCCTTTTTTTTTTCTTCCTATTTATTTTCCTTTTTTTTTCCTTCCTGTTTTCATTCTTTCTTCCTTCCTTTTTATTTTTAATCCTGTTCACACCCCAACTCCCATCACACTGTCCCACATCACCTCTAAGCTTCTGCTACATTACTGACCACACACTCAGCCTTGGTTAAAAACTCTCTAAATTTCATCCTTTTTTTTTTTTCCCTTTATCCTGCTAAAATTCTTGTACAGAACATAAATGAATCCATTGCCTAGACCAGAGGCTCCATTTGGGAGTACTGGACTCCAAACACCTCCTTTCCCCTCCCCTGTACCACTCCACTGCCTGTACTGGTGTGCAAAGAGCAGTGAGCTATTCATGGATTTGTCTCCTAATCAAGCAGAAAACCAAAACAAACCTCCCCAAAACTATTGTTTTCTTAGGCTGGTGTGTGTACAAAAGCTCAGGAAAAACACCCCAAGAGACAAATCCCAAACTGACAGCTTCCAAGAGCCATGGTGATCCCAGTAAAGCTGTGTCCCCACCACCTGCAACCTCTTGCTCTCTCTTTTCCCCTCACCACGGGGTTATTTGTCTGGCTAAACCCCACAAAGAGAAATTCCAGGCTACTTTCTCCATGGCAGAAGAAGCCAGGGATGTTTGTGCATTTCCTCCTCTCCCTGGAGCACCTGGCAGAGCTGGCTCTGGCACATCTCAAATCCATCTGCTGTTTACAGCCCGTGAAGTCACAAAACCCAGCACAGAGCTGCAAAGGAGAGCAGAGCAGAAAGGGACCTGGAAATGCCTCTGGGGGAGAAAAATAACACCCTGCAGCAAGGAAAATCCTGCTGGAATGCAGAGCCAGGGGGTCAGGTGCTGGTGAGATGGACTCAGCTGCTTCAAACACCAAAGCTGAGGCCAAATCTGCTCATGCCCACTGGAAGGGGAAGCACATCCCACCCAACCAGGCACTGCCAGACCTCTGAGGAATGCCTTAAGGGATCACCCAAAGGCAGCTTTGCTTTTTTTCACATCCCATTTCCTTACCTTGGCTTTTTTTTCTTGGGTTCCTGTACTGGCAGGTCGGGGTGTGCCAGAAGAAACTCGTTTAGAGGTGGAAGCAGGGCTGGAGGGTGCTGTGCTAGAGGAGGAGTGTCGTTGGGGGGGGATGGAGGGTCTATCGATGCCTGGGGGTTTGGCAGTGGAAGGTGAGGATTTCTTAAAACATGGAAACAAAATAAAATGGGAACAAAACAAAAATCAGTAGGAGAGGGGAAACAAAAAGGGAGTTGCCAACATTCGAGGGGATTTGAAGGTGCAATATGGAACTGTGGGGGGGGGACAGGGGAGGTTTGGGACTCTCCTCTGCCAAGGGGTTCCATGGCTGCAGCAAGCAGGGGATTCCCCAGCTCTGGCCCTCCCAAACCCCTTCCTGGGGACAGTGGCACTGCCCTTGCCAATGCCCTCCACACCAGTGGCATTTTGACCATCTGAATGGTGAACTTTTTACCCTTTCCCCCCCCCAGACTGTGTGCGCTCTGCTAGCAAAGACACTGCAGGTCCAGAACACCCAGTGGCAGCATTTTGGGGAGATGCAGATGACCCCTCCCAGGTCTCTCTGCCCTGTCGTGCCTGTTGGATCAATAATGGGGTGATGGCTTTTATCCAGACAACTGCTTGGCATCCTGGTGAATGCCCAGCCTGATCCAATCCTGTCAACCCCCTCCCTGAAGAAAGACACAATCCCCCATTGTCTGAAACAGAATTACCAGAATTCTGTTCTTCAGCTGTAATGCTTCACCTGCTAAACTAGCCATGAGCTCACCCAGGCAGCAGGCAGGCTGATGGCCAGCTGAACCAAACCTCCAAATTAACCCTGTGACAGATGACTTGAAACTTCTGGAATGTCCCCACTGGTTATCCACTTGGAATGTCCCCACTATTAAGCTGTTACTCAGAAGACAGCATCTGTAAGGCCTAAATTATTTAATTTCTTTATTATTTGCCTCTTTCTCTTTTCACTGCTGTGGTGACTTTCCCCAGTACAAACCAACACAGCTTGCTTTCACACCAGTTTGCCCCAGCAAAGCCAGCCAGCTGCTGAGAAACTGATTTCTCTCTAAGCACAGCTTTAGGTTCCTTTCCCTGGCCTCAAAAATCACCATGGATTGCACCAACCAAACCAGGGGGAGGGAAGGAAAAATAAAACCACTCTTGAAAGACAGATGGAAGAACAGAAGATAACAGCAAGGTTTCCTAAGAAGCACAAGGAAAGCAGGAGAGGGAGCCAGGAACATGCACAGCACTTGGTGGGCTGATGTCACCTCTGGTTTTGTTTGTTTAGTTTGTGGTTTTTGGGGTTTTTTTTTAGCTTACCTTGGGTTTCTTTTCATCAGCTTCAGTCCCTTCCTTGTCTTTGCTGTCCATCCGACCTGACAAATGGAAACACAGAGTTCTGCTTCTTGGGACTGATCAATAAACTTGAGAGGAATGATAAAGCCTCTGCTACAGCAACATGCATGCTGGGGGGGTGCTCCATGTACCTGCTCTGCTTAAAATTAAAAACTGCTCTTAGAAATGGTACAAGTCACTCATTTCTTGCAGAAATACCTCCACAAGGTAAACACACTCTGTCTGGTTAACAGGTGCACAAGCAACAGTGCATTTGTCACCACTGGAGCATCAGACACCTGGAATAAGGTCAGTAGGAAACCATTTTGTCCAGATTTACACTCAATTCCAGCAGCATCTGTTTAGTTCAGAACAGAACAGTCCTCTTCAACCTTCAACAGGAATCTCTCTCTCCAAAACACCCCCAGAATCTAGCAAATATATAAATAAAGACTAAAATTAAAGGATGTCTCAGTTTTACTAGCATGAGGTTGCCCATGATCTCAGTTACAGCTGTCAGGCAGGGTGTTAAATTGGCACAGCAAATACCTGGCTGTTGTTCCTCCCCAGCACCTTCCATCTGGGTCAGACCCTGCAGGGTCTTAAAGGTTTTAGCTGTTGTCCTACTTGATTTGTGTCAAGCAGAGAGTGACAATATTGCAGTGTTTTGTCTCATTAGTCTCCAAGCAAACCAGACTGCAGCATTGCTAATTAGGAGATTAGCAAGAGGAAGGATGTTTGTACTATAGGTGCACCCCTAACAAAGCCCCTTTTCCCCCTCTTCAGCTGATTCCTCCCTAATCTGGGAGGAAAAGCTGCTGATTTTCTCCCCCCAGCACTGCTGCATGCACTCTGCTTCCCAAATTCAGTTTAACTGGAGCAAGGCTGGAGCTGAACAGGCACAAAGTAAGGAAAAGGCCAGTAATAAGTTCAAGAAATTCCTCCTGTTGAATTGGGAAAATGGTTGATTTGGGGCAATATCTCCCCCCAAACCTGCCATGGTTTTCCTGCTGAGGTACAACCCAGTGAGACACCACTGGGATTTGCTTTGTGTGCTGCTGCCCCAGCTCAGGGACACAACTCACTGCAAAACCTGCATTGGGCTCCTGGTGACATCCCCCTGACCCCCAATAAAGGTGACAAAATAGCTCCTGGAGAAGGAAAAGGTGTAGGAGCTGCTCTGCTGACAAGGATCCTCATGTTTGAGGGGTGAACTCAGACCCAAGTCAGCTCAAACTGAGATTGCAGCAGCTCCAGGAGCTGACAGCCCCCCCAGCCCAGCCCCACACACTGATGTGTGTACCCCAGAGCCCCCCCAGACTGCTCCTGTAGAACACCCACCCAGGGACACACCATCCAGACCTGGAAGGATGAAGGATGCTCTGAAAGAGCATCAGACAGCCTGCAGTGGGCAAAGGTTCAGCTGGCTGCAGATCAGACCCCCAACAGCAGCCAGCAGGGGATATTTAAGGGAAAACAGGATGTCAGGGAGGGATAGGATACGGGGGAATGGATTCAAACTAGAGGAGGGGAGACTTAGATTGGATATTAGGAAGTTCTTCACCATGAGGGTGGTGAGACACTGGCACAGGTTGCCCAGAGAGGTGGTGGAAGCCCCATCCATCCCTGGAAGTTTTGAAGGCCAGACTGGATGGGGCTCTGAGCAACCTGAGCTGGTGGGAGATGGCCCTGCCCATGGCAGAAGGGTTGGAATGAGCTTAAAGATCCCTTCCAAACCCCAAAATTCTGTGATTCTATGAAAAGCAGAAGCAACAGTACTAATGTGGAGCCTTTTCCATGGTTAGGTCTGCCACCCCACTTGCCTTTTTCCTCCTCTTCAGGAAAGCCAAAACAAGGAGTTATTGGGTTGGCCACATGCAAACCAGATGGCATATGTCTTGCTGGAACAAGCTGCAGGGTGTGCTGGGTCAGCCCCACTCCACCATGCCCCAAACATCCATCCAGGTCCTTATCTTTTCTGGGGCAGGAGTTAAGATGTCCACCCCATAGATCCAAGGAAATCAAACCAAAAAAAAAAAAAAAAAAAAGGTCAATAAAGCAGGATCAGGGCCACGCCAGCACCATGCAAGGGATGCAGAACTGAAGCATTAAGGGTCTGGTGAGGCTGCCAGGACATCCAGGATGAAACTCAGGAGGGAAGGAGGGGGAGGGAGCAGCCCTGGAGATCACTTTGCAGCAGAAGTCCAGACCATCCCCCAAGCAGCAGGACTGGAGGTGGCAGCAAGCTGAAGTACTGGTTCTGGCAGCTTTGTGGTCAGCAAGGCAGTGGCAGCTCAGGGCAGGCAAAGGTTGCACACACCTTTAAGGAGGGGGACACGACTGATGGCTTTGTCATGGCCACCAGGCTGCTTCCTGGGTGTCCGGCGTTCCCCCAGCTCTGGTGCAGCCTCTTCCAGAGGAAAAACTTTGCCTTCCACCTCATCTTTTAACTCCTGGGGGAGTTGGGCTCTTTCTAGCAAGGGTTCAGAATCTTCTCCCTGCCCGAGCTCCACTGCTTCTTGGGGGATGACTTCAGAAAGCCCCAATGGGGTGACATCTGTGGCTTCTGGCTCCTTTGGGGGCTGTCTCCTCTCCTCTTGCTCTTCTCCAGTTTTATGGGATTCAGTTTCAACAGGATGTGCCTCTCCTGCTGTGTCTCCAGCATTTTTAGACTCCTTTTCAAAGGCATTGCCTGCCAGAGCTTCCTTGGCTGTTGCTGGACACAAGCCTGGTCCACCTCCTGGGGAAACATTCTGTCCCACAGCAGTTCCATGGTCCTCATCTCTTTCCTGTCCACTGGCAGCTGCTGTTAAAGGAGCTCTGGTGGATAAAGGGGATGGTTCATCCTGATTCCAGGAATCTTCTGTGCCTCCTGCTCCTCCCTGTGGGTGCACACCATGCCCCAGCTCTGGATCCACACCAAAGCCTTCTCTGCCTCCATGATCCCACAGCTCATGGCTCTCTTCAGATGCTCTGGAGTCTTGGTACATATCCAAGGGGATTGGGATGGTGACCTGGATTCTGGTGGGAGCTGCTGGTGCAACCTTCATTTCAGGTGAGAGAAGAACCCCAGCTACCTGCTTTGTGGGCTGGATTGTTCCTTTTATTGGATCTCCCACAGGTTTTGGAGAGCTTGGCTCCCCTGGAGTTGAAGATGCAGGGTATGAAGCATGGGCAAACAATTAGAACAGGCATTTCAAAAGAAGTGGTCAGACATGTCATGCTGAAGAGAGACTTAAGGGTTTCTGCCATCCCTCTAGAGGAAGAAAGCCCCACATTGCCCTGTGGAGCAGACAGACACTTCTACACTGCTTTTTTTTTTGTTTTGTTTTGAGTATTTTTGCCTTTAAAGAAACTCTGATCCCTGTGGGAATCAGGAACAGTGATGTTCAACTGTGGGAGAGCAGATACTTCCATGGACCTGGTCTCAGAGCTACAGAGGTTTTTACAAGCCAAAAATACACCCATTTGTTAATCTAACACCACCACTGGACCATCAGTTTGTCAGTGTCACCTCTTCTTACCTGAAGAAAAGAGGGCAGACACCCTCTTGGGCTCAGAGAATCCCTTGCAAGAGATGTGGAAGCAGACACAGCACCAGTTATATCCTCCCACAGCTCCAAACCCTCTCTGCCTTGTGCCTCAAAACATCTCTAATGAGCTGAGGGAAGAGCACTGCTGTGTCCTGCTCTCTTCTTGCTGTATTTCAACTGCCAGGGGAGCAGACAGCCTGGGTGGAAAGGACTGGAAGTAAAAATGGGGCTGTAGCCACACAGCTGCAGCAGTTTTGGGCTGAGCACCCACTCCTTAGAGCTTCACCATTTGGGCAGAGCAGAAAGTGGGACTTTGAAGAGCCAAAACTTAAGGTCAGAGAACCACAGATCTCTTTAGAGGGGGCAGGAGAAGAGAGAAGGATGTTCTCTTGCTGAGCTCATGCATGGCACAGACCTTTCCAATTCCACCCAACAATTGGTGCATTAAGCCATATATTCTGGTTGAGCTGGAGCTTTGCTGTCAGAAATTCATCTAACTGAAGCAAAGATGCACTGAGCAATGGAGAATTCACCCTGAACACGTGTGCACTGCTTTAAAGTCAACTGCCCTGGTAAGAATGTGCAGCTTGTGTTATGAAATTGTCTGGATTCAAATATTTTTTGGTCTTTTTGAGCACTGATCAAGCCATGGAGCCTTAGATGAGAGCACTTCAGTACTGAGATTTCAGTTGGGGTTTTGTTAGATTAACAAACAAGACTGAAACAGGAAAAGACTGACATTTTAATCAATATTCTCCCCACTTTAAAGGTTCAGTGAAACTACCACCCAAAGTCCTTGGAATTGGTAGTTTAAAAGAAATCCTGACTTGGCACACAGCTAATGCTTGAAATGTGACCCCAAGAAACACCTCTTCTAACCACAGGGACTTGGAGGGTGTAGCCAGCAGCCTGTCCTGGCTCTTTTCTTCAACATGACCATCACCAAGGTGCAGAGGTGTGGACAGTCAATTTGTTACCTGTGCTTCCATCCTCAGAGCTGTCAGCAGCTCAGAGACAAACATGCAGGACAAGATCAAGAGGAAAAACTGAATCAGAAGGTGCTTTTTGCACCTGGGACTCCAAAGGTTTCCTAACATGCTCCCCCTTCATTGCAAAGCTCATTTTTTCTCAAATCCCACCACAGGAAAAACAAAAGTAGTTGGTAAAAAGATATCCAAGAGCCTCTTGTGTATTGATAAATCACATTTTCCTTTGAATCAGAGAGAAGCTGTAAAAGGAAGCAGTGCATCAGTCCACTTGCAAAGAGGTAGCAATCTGTGCAAGAACCTAGAAATGTCACACAGAGGTTACACCAGAGCTCCAGCTCCTCAGATCTGGCAGCTGAAAGATCCCAGGACAGTACAGAAAGGTTCTACTAAAAATCTGATGAGAAGCAGCAGCCAGAACCAGGCTGAAGAGGGCAGACAGAAAACCTCACCCCTCTCCTGCTAAGAGTCTTGATTTCTTTTTTCTAGTGGTGCTACTGTCTTAAATACAGAAGAGCTGCTAGTCCAAGGACCACTGCAAAGGCAAGCAAAGGTTTGATTTTATTAGCAGGGAGCAGACTGTGCTCCCTGTGTGCTGGGAAAGCAAAGACAACCTGAATTCAGCCCTCAGCTGAGAAGGCAAAGGGTTATTTAATCCTTTAAAAGACAGAGATGTTTTCCAAATGCACTCATGAAGCCATGAGGAGGAAAGATGTTGCCTGAGCAGCTGAAGGAACTTCTCACATCATCCCAGAGAATTACCTGGGCTTTAACTAAGCTTTGAAGCAGCCCTCTGGTGTGTTGGTGCTAGCAAGAGAGCAGTATCAAGGTGGGTTTGAGCCCCCTAAAGTCAAAGCACTGAGTCAAAGCTTTGGCAAAATCCCATCTTGAAGTTTTCAGTCAGATCTGAACTGAGCAGAGTCAAGAGAGGCTTTCCAGAGAGCCAGGAGGTTCCTGGGGAACTTCTTGGCTCCTCTGAGCACAATCAGAGCTCTGCAAATCCTTGCTGCCCACCAGGCCTGGCTGTGTCCCCTAAGGCTGTGATGAGAAAAAAAACACCCCTAATGTTCAAGTCAGGTCATCAGGGAGCAAGTTTGAGCCCTGTTTCAAAGCAGTAGAGAAACAAATCACTTCTTCCATGTGGGACAAGCAGAGGTCAAACCTGACTGTGGAATGCTGAGCAGCTCCTGCTCCATGTTCACCTCCTCTGGCCTGGAGGATGCCCTGGTTGGCAACAGGATAAACAAGCAGCAGGGCTTCAACCCTCTGAGAGAGAGATTTGGTGCCTGAAAAGCTGCAGTTCCCTGCAATGAGTATGTTGGAACATTCAGAGCATGGTCAGGGAGAACTGCACAACTGTTTGGGGAATGCAGAGCCTTGGAATTTACAGAAGAAAATTCCCAACCCACCAGTAAAACCAGTTGCAGGTGTGTAAGGCAGCAAAATTTGACCCCAGTTCAGTCACTAACCTTGAGCAGCACCTCCTGCAGCGTGGTCCTCCAGGTTGGGGGTGGCTCCTATGCCTGCCTCTTCAGCTGGTCCCAGTTCAGAGGAAAAAAGGGGGAAAACATGATCAAAAGAAAGCTTAAGTTTAAGCATGTGTCTGGAAAATTTACCTCCCTGCTGCTTCTGCCCACCAGTGCTGCATTGTGAGCAGGGCAGCATCAGAAAGGAAACAAACCCCTGCTGCTGATGGATTTAGAAAGATTTATTCAGCTTGTGCTTTACCAAACTGGAGAAGGATTTCATCCACTTGCAGATCCTGAGTGGCAGGTGAGGTTCCTTCAGGCAGAGGTGCAGAAAACAGGCTGCTAAGGAGCAGGGAAACTTGTGCATTTATACCCCAAACTCTGCTCCTAGCTGGCAGCACTCATGTGAATGCCTGACTCTTACCTCAGCCTCACCTTTGTGGTGACTACCACCCTGCTTACTGTGCTGCTGATCTCTGCCAAGGCCATTTGTCACCAGAAAATCCCTGTCAGGCTGCTATCAATCCAGCACTTCAAGACTATTTCAGTGAAACACAAGTTTCTTCCCAGCAATGATGATTTTTCTCCATCAGATTTTTTTTTGCTATTTGTTACATGGCTACTTTCAACAGGCTTAATCAATTTATACTTGGTCTACAGTCAAATTAGGACCTTCTCTGGTTTTTCCCCAAGAGTTCAGGATATCTTGCTGTCTCCTGGCTCCCTGGAGTCTCATCCTGAACCAGAGACTGCACATCCTTGCTAGCAGGTGAGCCCAGGGCCCAGCAGCAGCCTGGGGATGGGATGCAGGATACACAGTCTGGGCTTGCTCCAGTGTTGGGACATTGACAGAACCTCATTTCCACCCATTCCCTTTCTCAGGTCCTGCCTGATGCTTCCAGGAAAAACCAGGAATTACCACACAGGGAACACAACTCATTTTTCACATACAGACCTGGCTCTCCCAGGTCTCTCTTCTCCAAACACACCACTGCTGCAGCTCACTCCTTTCTTACTCTATCTCTGGAAGACCCCTCCACACACCTTGGAAAAGCAGATCCAGGTGTAATGATTCCCCTCCAGAGCTGAATTTGCCACTTTATTTCCCCTGGAGGCAAAGAACTGCTGCAGTGGCCTGGTTTCCACCTGCCACTTCAAAGACAACCACATGGGCTGGGCTGAGCCAGAGCAGCAGTGAGACAAGGAGCAAGGTCCTGAGGTGACTTCTCCTGCCAGCCAAGCAGGGCTGCTGGAAGAGATGATCAGGATCAGCTGGAGATGGGATGCAAAGCCACCAGAGAGAAGGATTGTCAGAAGTGGAGCTGAGAAAGAAGACAAAAAAACCCTGCAAGTTTCCTCCCAGGATGGGGAAAGGCAAGAGGACAAGCTAGGAATCCTTTCTGCAGGCTGTGGAGATGAAAGAAGCACCCTTGAGGAGCAAAGCATGGCTGCAAGAGGGTTTTGGGGGTGTAATTATTAAGCACCAGCTCTCTGCTCTGTCTGCATCAAGAGATGGAACTGCACCTTGGTCTCCCTCACCTGTGGTTCCTTCTGGGATCTCCCCGTGTTGTTCCACACCACCCTGATCCTCGTGGTCTCCTTCCTCCACTAAAGGTGCTGTGGCATCTGAAAAACAACACAGCTTTCACAGAGCTGCTGAATGGCAAAGCCCTGTGGAGGCCAGGACACACCTGAAGAACTTTTTTTGCTCAGAAAAGCATCTGCCTCCCTCCCTTGAGAGAGGGAGACAACTGAGTGTGACACAGGGACAACAAGCTGTCCCCTCTGCCACACACACACCACACATCTCCAGTGTACTCCTTGCACAGCTGGAGGCTTGAGAATAATCCCTGCCTGAAAACACAGAGCTGAAAACAGCCACTGAGCTGCACCCATGGCAATGCCACCTGCATGGGGACATCACTGGGCTGGAGCAGGGAAGAGCAGCTCTCATGGGACACCTCCACAAACCATCCAAGCAGACTCTGGGCAGCTCTGAGACAGGAACCTTGCTCCATCTACCAGAGGGATGTCCCAGTGACAAGTCCCAGTCCAACTGGAACAAGGAACAACATCCTAGTCTGCACCTGCCCTGTGCAGGGACTGATTTCCTGAACCACATCCATGGGAACAGAGCCACATCCCAAGGGGTCAGACAGCCCACACCTCCTGCAGGACAGGGCTGGAATTGGTTGGCATCTCTGCCCACCCTTTTTTTAGATGAAATCTGCAAACTAATGCCTGTGCCTGAAGTTTCCAAGAGGCAGATACTTGGGATTACAGCAGCCAGAGGAACACAGGATTAAATTAAAATTAATTAAAACAGTGAACAAGTCTCTAGACCACTTCAGAATTAGGTTCTTTCTCCAAACATGGCATCCTGATAGCTCTCTGGTGGAGCACAGACATGTCCTGAGTCCTACAACCCTTCCATCAGCACCAAGTTTTAATGTTTATCCTGCCCATCCCATCTCTCCAACATGAATCACACTGTAGCAGTGAACACATCAATACAGAGGGGGCAAAAAAACAACAAAAAAAAAAGAGCTATGAGGTAAAGCTACCTCTGAAAGTGAACACAGCAACCAGGATGTGCTGGGGGAACACAAAGCTGCAAACCTGGGAGCACACAACATGGCACTGCTGCCAGGAGCCCACAGGAGCTCGTGGTCACTGGGTAAAAAGTCTTCAGGAAACAAACTGCAAGCCACTTGCTGAACTAGAATAAACACTTCACCTCCTCTTGCCTTTCAACCCCCTCTTTGGAGCACACTACCTCATCCTGCAGTGGGAAAGGTCACTTGTGATGAGAATAATGAAGAGTATTTGTCCAAGAAGGGAGAGATTCCCCCTGAAAAACCCCCAGCAGAACATGGCACGGTGAGACTTTTGGGAAGGCTTCCCAGGACCCCATCCATCATGGTTTCAAAGCAGTAAAGTCAAAGAGCTCCCACCTTCTGTAGTTGGGGTGCTCTTAGCATCAGATGTTTCAGAAACAGGCTCATCCGATCCATCATCAGTTGGAATCTGAAGGGGATAGCCTGGAAAACAGTCAAATACTTACAACAAATCCTTGGCTATGGATCAGGGCCTGGGTTTTCCCATCTCTGATTGCCCCAGATCCCCAGCAGCAAGAAATGGTGCTAGAAGAGTAGAAAACACCTGGAGACTCCTAAGCAAGCAAAGCGTGACAATGCCAACCAAAAGCATCCCCCAAAAGGAACAAAGTGGAAAGCCACAGCAAAAGAAAAGCCCAGGGAACTGTACAGCTCAAAACAGCAAAGCATGGCACAAGCAGGAGAGGAGATCTTAGCAACACAAGGAGGAAAAAAAAAAAGCTGTACAACTTTTGGAGTCACCGTTGTCCCTCTCTGCTGTTTCTGGAGCCCTTGGCTTCCCCTCCCAGAGCTGGGCACTTCCATGAGGAGTTAATTCCACTCCTTGAAAGCAGGAAGGTTTTGGGAAGGGTTTGGTGTAGCACTGTGAGAAGGCTTGGTTGCCAAAGGCATCTTTTGGAAGAGCAGGGCAAGAAGCAAAAGGTCTCCTCTCTGCAAGGAGTCTGAGCAAATAAAATAATGAGAGCTGAAGAAAATGCCTTGGAAAAGAAGATCCAAGCAAAATTCCCTGGGAACCTGTGATGTGCAAAGCTGAGAGGAGCTGTCAGATTGAAATGCATTACAGAAGCCAGGATGCTATGGATCTTCTTCAAGACAGAGCCAACCCATTAAGCTGTGTCCAAAGCACCTCAAGAAAAGAAAATTAAGATGATGTTTATATGGAGCATAGCTAGGAGTGAGTCCCACCAGCTCTGCTGGCATTTCCATGGGGTTTCCAAGCTCAATTGTGGAGCATGGTGGAATGAGAAAGGAATGGCTTCTGGAGAAATGCAGGTCTGAACCATGGGGCCAAAGACTCTTGCATGGTCTCTGCTCCCAGAGCTCTCTGCTCAGTTCCCCCCATCTCTCTCCCAGTGCAGGTGAGTGAAGCAGGCAGCAAGCAGCACCTCTGAGCTGTGTCTCCAAATAAAAGCAGGGGTGCAGTTTGACAGCAAACTAAAGAGTGAGCACAGAAACACACATTTGCACAGCTGCAGCAGTGAGACCATCACTGGTCTGGATCCCAGGTGTTTTTCTGCTCTTGGTGGGCACTGATATCAAAGAGCAGGGTTCTCCTAGGATTGAACATCACAGCCTCTTGTGGGCTACTCACTGCCCACTGGCTGCAGCCACCTGATCCACAGGAACCTTCCAGACACACAGCCCATCTCCTCCTGCTCATCCCCAAGGATGCCTCACACCTCCCTGCTCTCCTCACTGAGGTCATTCCCTCAGCAGTGGGCAAGGTGGGTCCTTCCCACCACCTCCTCCTGGAGCTGCTCACCTGATGGGATGTGCTTCTCCTGGTTGGCTGCATGATCCTCCATCATGGTGAGGTCCTGAGGCTGCTCTGCTGTCTCTCAGCAAAGTTACCTGAAGAGGAGAGTGAAAACAAAACCACCCATCAGTGTGAAACAAAACCACCCATCAAGCTGACCCAAACCACCTCCAGCTGGGGGGCTCCCATCCCCTGCTCCCAGTTGGCTTTAGCAGCTGATTTCCAGGAGCATTAAAATCTTTTTCTTGAAATCAGTCAGCCCCCAACCAGCACTGCAGCTGATTCAGAAGAGAACTTTGCTCCTGACCAGCCCTGAAATCACATCAGCTTCAGATCCAGGTTACCTCCTGGGTTTCCCACCACACACTCAGTGCTTCCCCATCCACCAGGAGCACTTTTTGTCTGCCAAATCAGTCATCAGCTCAAGGAGGAGAGCAGAAAGGGAGAGCCAAGACACAAAACCAGGATCTAAAAGGGCTGCCCAAGCCAGACCCCACTCAGCATTGTCACAGCAATCCAGACTCAAGGCAGAAAAAATTCACCCAGGGGGCATGAGCCAAAACAAAGCCAGAGATTTTTGCATAAAAGACACAGAAATGGAGCAAATGTTTCTTGCCAACAAAGGGAATATTTAATGATTCCTGCACAAGCAAAAGCATGTGCCAGTCACTGCCTTCAGCACACTAAGGAGAGAGGTAACTTCTGCAACACCAAAATCATAGAATCACAGAATCCTAGAACTGGCTGGGTTGGAAGGGACCTCAGAGATCATCCTGGTCCAAATCAATCTCTGGTGGTTCCTGTAAATACCCCTGTATGTCACTTTTGGGTTACTTTTAAGAAGCTGGGTATACCCACAGGGGTGGATCCCTTCCTGCTGCACCATCCTCCCTTGCCAGCAGTCACTCTGCTGAGAACCAGAAAATTGGCAACTGCAGAGTTTGGAGCATGCAGCAGAAATACATCTGCATGGTGCCTGCTTCTCCTGGGACAAAACAGTGGCCTGTGGGCACCAGGATGGGCATTTGGCTTGGGATATCTTGCATCCGTGGGGACAGAGTGGCTAGAGAGCAGCCAGGCAGAAAGGGAGCTGGGAGTCTGGATTGCCAGGAAGCTGAAGAGGAGGCAGCAGTGTGCCCAGGTGGCCAAGAAGGCCAATGGCATCCTGGGCTGGCTCAGGAAGAGCGTGGCCAGCAGGTCCAGGGAAGGGATTCTGCCCCTGTGCTCATCCCTGGGGAGGCCACAGCTTGAGTCCTGTGTCCAGTTCTGGGCCCCTCAGCCCCTCAGGAAGGAGCTTGAGGTGCTGGAGCAGGTCCAAAGGAGGCAACTGGGCTGGGGAAGGGACTGGAGTACAGATCCTGTGAGGAGAGGCTGAGGGAGCTGGGGGTGTTGAGGCTGGAGAAGAGGAGGCTCAGGGGAGACCTCATCACTCTCTGCAACTCCCTGAAAGGAGGTTGGAGCCAGGGGGGGGTTGGTCTCTTTTCCCAGGCAACTCTCAGCAAGACAAGAGGGCAGGGTCTCAAGTTGTGCCAGGGGAGGTTTAGGTTGGAGATTAGGAAGAATTTCTTTCTGGAGAGGGTGATCAGGCATTGGAATGGGCTGCCCAGGGAAGTAGTGGATTCTCCGTGTCTGGAGATCTTTCCAAAGAGCCTGGATGTGGCACTGAGTGCCATGGGCTGGGAACTGCAGTGGGAGTGGATCAAGGGTTGGACTTGATGATCTCTGAGGTCCCTTCCAACCCAGCCCATTCTAGGATTCTACGAAATCACCAACAAACATTATCTGTGAAGCAGAGCCCATGGTTCTGATTCTCCTTGCTGCTTGGCCAGACACTGCTTTTAGGCAACCTCCTAACAGCTGATCTAATTGGCTGTGCTGAATTATAAACCACCTCTTAGTGTAATCCCACATTTTCCATGGCCCTGAGGAGTGATTGAACCCAACAATGAAGCTCAGGTTACCTAAACTCATGTGGGTTTGGCTGCTGGAGGTATGGAAGGATGCAAGAGAAACCCCAGATCCCTTGCCCAGCTTTTTTTAAGCCTTTTAACATGACTGTGCAATTTAATTTTCTGTCCTGGAAAGCTATAAAGCAGTTTGACAGAACTGTACCAAGTCTGAGAAACTGACCTGAAAGGAAATAACCATCAAAATGAAGGTGTAAAATAGGAAAAAAATAAGAACTTCATGTTTTAGCCCAAAATTGTGGGCCCTAATCACATGGACATATAGCTGCCCTCCTCTCAGAGATCAAAGGGTCATATTTATTACATCCTGGTCTCCTCTGGCTGCCACTTTATATTATTCACAGGTCTACTTAATGCTGAAATCCTAAAACATAGTGTTGAACCTAGTGCCCAGGGCTCAAAACACCAACCTGGGCATGAACAGGGGTGTAAAATGACAGAGTTGTGCTGGCTCCTGGGTGTGAGTGCACGTTCAGAAGGGTGACTCCTGCCCCAAACACACCCAGGGCATTGGGTACAGCTTCCCCCAAGCACTGCCCTATCCGGCAGCAGGAAAATTGGGATGGGAGAAGCAGTGCCTACCCCACTCACAACTGGTGGGCCCTACCAGCTCACTGAACATCTCCAGGTTTTAATAGCTCTGCTTCCCAACTGCAGACCCCGAGGCAAACTACTCACAAATGTGCTGTGCTGGATTGAAATGAGGGCTGTTTCTTTCTTCTGTCTTCTTTTTCCTCTTCCTCCCTCTTTTTTTGGAGTTTTTTGTTTTTTTGGAGAAGAGGCAATTAATGTCTCCCTTAATCTCCCTGCAAAGATATATTTAGTCTTTTCTTGCCTCTGGACAAGAATTTCCTAGGACAGCATCCAGAGAGGACTCCAAGCTTTACAGTTCCTGAGCTCACACACCCCACCAGAGGCTCCTCTGTGGACAGCAGCTGACACAGCCACAGCTCTCCCACTTTTCCTCTGGATAAAGCACTTGGCATCCCTGCAGCCCTGGCACAGCAGCAGCCAGCCATGATTCAGCAAAGGACCTGCTGGTGGAGCTGTCTTGCTGGCAGAGCTGTCACCCCACTTCCCCTGGACCAGGGAGGGGGGGTCAGGGAGGTGACAATCCTGCTATCTGTCTGAGCTTGGCAAGGAGGTCTCTAAAGCTGTGCTGCAGAGGCAGCCCCTGATCCCACTGAGCTCCACTCGGGGCAGGATGTAGCCATTAATTTTTCAGAGATGAAAGAGTTGGCTTTTCTGTTACAAGGGAAAAAAAAAAAAAAAAGCACCAGCAGAAGCCAGAGAGATCCATTAAAAACAAAGAGCAAAACAGAGTAAATGAGAGCTTGAGAGCAGCCTGCAGCTCACACCACACTCCTTCATTTGGACACTGATTTTAGGGGCTTGCTGCAGGGTTTGGGGTGGAGAGCAGAAGCAGATGAAGCACCATGGCAGAGCACAGAGGCACTCTGGGCCTGAGCTTTTCTGCCACCCTGTGCAGAACAAACAACTCCTCAAACTGGCATAAGGGGTAGGGAGCTGAAAAATGCCCCCTCACCAGTTGCTTTTTTCCCAAGCAGCTTCTGAAGCATTTTCCTGCAGCTTCCCCTCCAGGGTCTGGCAGGGATTTAAATCCATTACAGCAGGGCTGATGAAATTTCATCAGCACCAGATAAGCAAATAAATAACATTAAGCCCACAAAGGGATGTGATGGTTAAGTAGCAGCAAGCTGCCCACCACCATTATCTCTTCCCCAGAGGCAAAGCTCTCCCAGCAGAGCTGGAAATACCCAAATCAAATACATGGAATCAAACAATCCCATTCACCAGGAGTATCATCTCTAAAGACATGTTATGAGGGATGCTGAACTTCATTCTCCCTTCTTTCCTCTTTATCCACTGTAGATTTGCATTGCTCAGTCTAAATCTTACTGGTGAGCCACATGGTTTGGGAACAAAACCTGTCTGGTGGAGACCAAGAAGCAAATCTGAATTTCCTGCATGTAAAATCCATATTTTAGCTGGTAGAGCCTCAGCTCTGCTTTGGGTTTTCACTCAGGTAAGGAATTTGTATGAGTACAGAGAATTTAAAGCATATTAATCCTGCCTATTTTAGATGAGGCTTTCTAAACAAAGATGGTCTGAAAAGTGCACACTGGAAAAACTGCTTTGGATTTTGAAGTCAGTTTACAATGACAATCCTGTTTGGGGGAGAAAAAAATGTTCTAAATGAACTGCAAAACCAGCCCCACCTTGAAGCAATGGCTCAGTAATGAATAATTACAGCAAGGAGAGCTGCACAAAGATAAAACTTCAGCAGCACCCTCTACGTGTCAGATAAAACACAAACCCTCCTAAGAATCTTATCCATTTCCAGCAGAACTCTTCTTGTTCACCAGGGACTCTATCTAAAAAGCAGCAGCCTATCCCATCATTAACAGCTCCTCCAAACCTCCCATTTTTCAAGCCCCAAGCTGCCTTTGGAGAGCAGAGGTGGAGCCAGCAGCCACCCTGAGCTGTGCAGCAAGAGAGGCAAAGGGGGGTTGGAACTTGAATATTCCAGATATTCCCCAACTTGCTGGAAGCAGGGGGCTGGAGTTTCCATCGGTGGCACTCAGGCCAGCAGGAATTTCCACCCCAGCCAAGCACTTGGTTTTGGTAACCAAGAGCAACAGCGTTTGAAGAGCATTTCACAGCTGAAGCAAATCCCAGAGCTGTCCCTGCAGGCCTGTGCTGTCCAAAATGTTAGGGGCTAAAAGCCAAAATAGCAATTAGCACCCAAAACCATGCAGGACTAGTGAGGAGAAGCCTTAATTGAAATGATTCAAACCCTTAACAGCACTGAAGTTGAGGTCAGGAAGTAAAAGCTGGTAGTCAGGTCCATAAGAGATTTAAAGAGGAAAAAATTAATTTTCCTTTGGCAAGGATACTGAAAGCAGCATCACTCCTCTCCCAAGAGGTTGCAGAGACCTGACAGGAAAACTGATCAGCTTGATGTGATGGTTCCTGCAAACCCACCCTGCCTTTTGTCCAGCACCCACAAGGCTCCCTGGGCCAGCCTGACCTTGCTGAGTTTACAAGATGCATCCTGGAAATTCCTTTCCTAAGGAGCCTGTTAGGCCTGAAGGCATCAACACAGCTTGCTCTGGCAGCAGAAGGCAAATCTTGATGGGTTTTTTTCCTTACTCTGTTCAGAATAAAGCCAACTGCTGAATTCATGGCAATCTCTCCATCCCTGCACAACCCATCCACCTGGAAAGTGGTCCAAACAAAACCAGTGCTGCATCCTTCCTCCCTGACAAACTCTAACAAGGGTTACAAAGACTATTTCACATTTCAAAGAGGAAGGGGGAGTGTAAAGGTTTATACAAACCTGGAGGAAAAAAAAAAAGGAAGAAAAGGAAGAAGGAAAAGGAAGAAAAGGAAGAAAAGGAAGAAAAGGAAAGAAAAGGAAGAAAAGGAAGAAAAGGAAGAAAAGGAAGAAAAGGAAGAAAGGAAGAAAAGGAAGAAAGGAAGAAAAGGAAGAAAAGGAAGAAAAGGAAGAAAAGGAAGAAAAGGAGAAAAGGAAGAAAAGGAAGAAAAGGAAGAAAAGGAAGAAAAGGAAGAAAAGGAAGAAAAGGAAGAAAAGGAAGAAAAGAAGAAAGGAAGAAAAGGAAGAAAAGGAAGAAAAGGAAGAAAGGAAGAAAAGGAAGAAAAGGAAGAAAGGAAGAAAAGGAAGAAAAGGAAGAAAGGAAGAAAAGGAAGAAAAGGAAGAAAAGAACAAAAAAAAAAACAAACAAAAAAAAACCCACAAAAAACAAAAAAAGAAAAAACAAAAAGAAAATAAAAAAAAGGAAAAAAGAAAAAGAAGAAAAAAGAAGAAAAAAGAAAAAGAAAAAAGAAAAAGAAAAAAGAAAAAGAAAAAAGAAAAAGAAAAAAGAAAAAGAAAAAGAAAAGAAAAAGAAAGAAAAAAGAAAAAAAGAAAAAAGAAAAGAAAAAGAAAAAAGAAAAAAGAAAGAAAAAAGAAAAGAAAAAGAAAGAAAAAAAGAAAAGAAAAAGAAAAAGAAAAAGAAAAAGAAAAAGAAAAAGAAAAAGAAAAAAGAAAAAGAAAAAGAAAAAAGAAAAGAAAAGAAAAAGAAAAGAAAGAAAAAAGAAAAAGAAAAAGAAAGAAAGAAAAAAAAAAAAAAGAAAAATAAAGAAAAACAAATCAATAAATGGGACCAAAACACAGGAGAAGCTCCCAGTCAGGGCACATTCAAGCCTGCTTACAGGCCATAAATCAGCCCTGGGTGTTGGAAACAAACATTCCCTGTAAAGCAGCACACTCCTGCCACATGGCACACACAGCCCCTGCCCCACGTCTGCAGCAAACAGGGATCCTGGGTGCCATCCTGGAGGGCAGTCAGGACACCCCTCCAGCAGCACAAAGCCACAGCTGGGGCCAACCAGCAGCAAAGCACACACAAAGCCACCAAAGACACTCTCCACCTGGGAAGATTTAGCTCCTAAATTTAGGAGTCAAAGAGCCCAAAGCCTTAAATCCCTTGGCAAAAGGTTTCTTGGCCATGAAAGGTAAATAAAAGCAGGGTTGAAAACAAGGTGTCCTATTGAGAGTGGCCCCAGTGGCAGAGGGGGAAGAAAGCAGATGCCAGCCCCACACAGCTGTGCTTTGGTGGCACTCAGCCTGGTGTCATCTGTGCCAGACAACACCATTAGTGCTGCCACAAAGGAGCAGGAAAATGCAGCCCCAGAACCCTTCTGGTGCCAGGAGATGAGTGGTCCCACGCTGCCTGTGCAAGGAAAGTGGGTCAGCAGCTTCACCCCACTCACCCGTGGGCCCAGCAGCAACCACAGCCCTAAGAAAACAAAACAAAACAAAACAAAACAAACCAGGACAGGGGCTGGGAGCTGCCATGGAATTATCCCTGAGCAGAGAGGAAGGGACAGAGGCTCTGTCTGCAGCAGCTCCAGGGATCACGAGGTGGGAATTCATGGCTCAATTTACAAACACACAAATCCCCAAATAAACCAGGCAGGCGTTGGAGGAGGTGTTTGTGGCTGTTTGGTACTAAAGGAAACAGAGGAAGGAGAAAACTCAGCAGAAGGTGGGTGCAATGCTTTGAGAGACACTGGCTGGGTTTGCAAGCTCTGGTGCTGCTTGCTGGGTCCAACCCAGCAGCTCCATCCTTCACAAAATGTCCAAGCAATCATCCAAGCAAAGTAAAAGCCCTCTGTGCCTTGTGCTCAGCCACAGCAGCCTCTTGCTTCTCTGGTATTTAATCGACTCTTCCTTACTTGGACATGAAAATTCAACAAACATGAGCTAAGTGTTACCTCTGAAAGGTGATCAAACACAACCAGGGTTTTAAAAGAAAGCTTCATTCCATCTTAATTAAATTGGAGTGACAGCCCCATGAAATAACAGCAGCCTGAAAGGCTGTTCATAATTCATAAACAACTTGCTTTTCATCTCCTTTGTGTGCTTTTCCAAGTACTGCTTTTCCAAGAAGCTGACAGAGGGAGGAGTGTGGATGGTGATCTCATTAATTGCAGGCACTGGCTAATATGCAGGGAGCTGAGAAATTACTTGGAGTTTCAAGTTATCTAATCAAGAGGCCAGAAAAACTTTCTTTGGGTTCAAAGACAGACAAATGCCCCTTAGAACAACAGGACTTACAAAAGAAACAAACAGTCTCCAAACTTCATCTTTCTTCATTTGCTTCCTCCTTTTTTCCATGTTTAAGTCACTCCTTGGGGGCCTGGAACTTTTGACACCTTTTCCCTGGGCGTAGAACACCTTCCACGGACAGGAGATGGGTTTGGGTTGACAGAACAGCTTTGAGGGGTCCCACTGGCTTCATGAAAACCCATCTGGGACCTGAAGGCTACTGAGGCCAGGCAAGAGCTCCTCACATCACCTCATGACATCTTACTGAGCTTGGAAAAGAGATGGAAAAACAGGAGGGTGGTAACACCGAGGCTTCAAGTCCCAAGATGCCAGAATTCTGAATAAGCAGCACCAAAAAGGAACAGCAAAGCTGCATTCCAAGACATAAAGAACTCAGGGAACCATCAGCCCATCCAAGCCTGACCTCTCCACAAGCTAACCACCTGGCAAAGGTCTCCAGGCTAAAGAAAAGCCAAGTGATATTCCTGTGCTGACAAGTTCCTCAGAGTTGCTGACAATTAAACTAAGAGAATTTGCCACCTCAAATCAGCTTAGGCCCAGCTCAGCAGCTGCCTCCAAGCAGGGTGGCAATTAGGAGCCCAGATTATCCAAGCCCCCAAACTCCAGCCCAGGGCCTGAGCTGCAAAGAGTAGCTGGACTCAGGAGATGGGAAATGGTTTTATCTTGCCAAATAAAAGTGACCTCCCCCAGGAGCAGGAATGTGCTGGGAATCACTTGAGGGAAGGGACACAAGTGGTTTCCAATGTGGGAATATTAACCCAGCACTCTGGTGCATTTACAGGAGGGCATTTAAGGGCAACTGCTGCCCAGGGAGGTGTCAGCAACCCTGCATCACCCTTCCCATTCCATCCTGTGATGCAAAGATCAGGCTGTCTCTAAATCCACTAACTTTAGCTAGATTAAAGCTCTGATCAGCAGGGCTTACACAGCAGCAAAAAAGGAAGCAACAGGAGTTTTAAAGCTTGCCCTGCCTGTTCAGGGGGGCTCTTCATGAAAAGAAGGAAGAGAAGCCTCTTTGGCAGGGATTTATTAGGCTACTTTTGGATTTCTACCCAACCCCCTGCCAGAGTATCTTCAAGTCGTGTATTTCACAAAGCCACGAGATGGTCTATGGGTGGATAAATTTTTCCTCCCTCAAAATCCTGCTTGCCTGGGAAGCCTTTAAGCAGTTGAACACACAGAGAGGATCAAAGAGAAGGCAGATCTTATTTACCAGCTAATTCTCTTCGACTCTTCCCATCCCAGGCTCAGCCCAACTCACTGGAAATCAGAGCATCTTCCCCTGCTGCTGCAGGTTTTAAGGGGGGTGTCCCAGCCCCCAGGCTTGTACCAGACATTATTCACTTAAAAGAAAATGGTGGAAGCCCAAGATTTCCCCTGCACTGCCTTTCAAAAGCTGTGATGCACGCTGGGATGTAGCTGAACTGTTGTGCCTGGCCAAGAACTCACAGAGGCTCACAGGTTGCTGGGGGAGCTGCTCCCCGGGTCACCCCCTTCCCACCCAAAGGAACCCAGCAGGGAAGGAAAGGCAGCACCCAAGTCAGTGGGGTCTTCATCTGTTACCTTCCAGCACTAGCAGGAAAGTAGCACTAATGTGTGCCTGGATGGGGAGAGGAAAAAGAGGAAAGAAAAGCTGCCAAAAACGCTGCTGGAGCCTCCATGAATTAGGACAGTTGACAGTGTTCTGTCCCATCAAAAGTCTCTTTTACCTTGCCTGGCAAATCACACCATGAGGAGGAAGAAAATTGCTTTGCTGAGAGACTGCAGTGCCTCAAGAAGGAACACTTGATATCCATCCCCATGAACCAGCAGCTGCTGCTCCCCCTGGCTCCTGTGGAACACTTACCAAGGATGTTCCCATGCTAAGAAGTCAGGGAAGGTCCCTCTCACAAAGCAGTTGGTGGTAAAAGCAGCCTGGCAGGGCTCAGCTGGTCATGGACATTTGCAATCTACCACAAGCAGGACTGTTAGTGTGGGCAGCACTTTCTCATGGTTACCACACTTTTCTTCATTACTATGAGCTCAGAAACAAACTGACAGGACTTATTTCCTGCTCCAGTGGGTACCACAACACAGCCCAGGGCAGGGAAAGGCTGAAAGACACAGGATGACCCCCCCCTTATTTCCCTGAACACAATTTGGGAGGGCCTTGAACACTGTCACACCCTTCCTGGATTCCCAGACAGAGCTCCTGAAACACAATCACTCAAACAGCTGCACAACACCCTAAACTTGCCCTTGCCAGACACCAAACATCTTCCAAGATGCAAAACAGCCGTGCTGGCTGAGGAGACAGCGTGGAGCTGAGCTCTCAGACAGGCACTCACCCCACCTGTGATGGGATCAACCAAGGTGCCAGCTGAAGGAGTTCTTGGCAGGTTGGAGAGCAGTGATTCCTTGAAAGCAGCTTTGCTCTGCAGCACCACCTCCATTTCCCAACCTGCTGCTCTGCTGTAGGACCCAGCAAAGAGAACCAAAGCTCAGCTCCTTGCCTTTCTCCCCAGGCTTTTGTAGTGGTACCCCTACAACAGAATCCATTTGCTGTACCAGAGCCACAGGCTTAGAGAAAGGGCTGAACCTGAGCTGAACACGGGATCTGATACAAGCCCTGAGCCCCCTGCAGAGCAAACACCATCAGCACACTCTGCACTGAAGAGTTTAACTTAAATATTCTGCATTTAAGTGCATAATTTGCAGAGAGAAACCCCCACAGCCGCCTTCCCACCAGTCCCGTGATTTTATGTTTTGATTTTTTTTTTCTTCTCCTTGTTGCAGAAGAAAACAGCCACCACCCAGCTTCCCTGTGGTGCAGTGACAGTGCCCCCAGGGACACAGGAGCAGGATTAAGCCTTCCTGTGCTGGGAAGGGCCACATCCTGCACTGCCCTGGAGCTGCTCCAGCCAGCTGGCCTCAGTGCAAGCAGGCTGCACATCAGTTCTTTCCTCTTTCCTTCCCTTTTTCCCTTTTTCCTTTCCCTCTCTGTGTACAAGGGCAGATGGTGCTGCTGTGTTTGGTGCTAAGCTCAAAGGCTGCTGCCACTGAAAAGGAGAGATCAACGTGCATGCAGAAGCCTTAAATAGGAAGATAATTTAATGAGGAGGAAGCTTCCCTTACAGCTGTAACTGGAGTTGGAGATCTGGATGCTTCCTAACACCTTCCACCTCAGCCAAGGTGGTAACGTGTGAGTGCAGCCCAGGAAAGGCCCAGAAGTTGGGGTGAAAAAACGCAGACACCTCAAGGCAACAAGGTTTTGATTGTGGAAAGACCCAAAGGGCAAGGCCTCTTACCTCAGAAGTGAGCAGAGCAAGGCTGCAATTCCCCAAGGCAGTCTCAGCCCACACTTATTCCTTACAGCACCCTCCCAGCAGGTGGATCAAGGCTCTAACCTGCAGCAACTGAAGCCCTCAGGAGCAGAAGCTGCATGGGACAGAAGATGTGACAGCAGTGCCACAGGTTTTGGAGCACCAACACTGCAGAGGTGGTGCAGTATGGCAGACCAGCACCAGCTGCACCTTGAGCCCCTCCAGGTTTGCCTCCAGCTTGAAAAAAGCACTGTGAAGATACAAGGTATGCGCTGCTTGCTTGCTTTCATCTCAGCTGCTCCTCTTCCTTTGATTTCACAGTGCTGACAACATCCATTGCACCCTGACAGGACACCCTTCAGCTCTCTGAATATTCAAGGCTGCCAGAGTAATGAAGACATTAAATATAAAAGATTTTTCATGTCACAGCTCTGGCCTACAAATGCACATGATCCCAGCTGGAGTGGATGGGACAAGAACCAGGGAAGTGCTGTGGATGCTAACATTGCAGATTTTTCTCAGGGTAAGAAAACCATTCAAGGTATCTTCTCAGATTGGGCCTTCATTTCTTAAGTTATTTTGAGCTGTTTTCAACACATGCCTAGAAATTAAAATGATGACAACAGCACCATCTGCTCCAGCTACTGCCATTGCTCTTGCAGCCATGTAAAGCCTGTACTATGGAAGAAGCCAAGTCAGGGGAGTTTTCTTAGGGAGCAGTATTTTACTTCCAGAGGATCCAAGCCTGCAGAGCTCCTGGCTGCAAAGATCACTTATTCAAGAGTGGGCTGCAGGGTGGTAGAGCAGAGAGGCTTCCACAAGGCACAGGGAGGGAAGGGAAAGGGTGTCATAGAATCCTAGAATGGGCTGGGTTGGAAGGGACCTCAGAGATCATCAAGTCCAACCCTTGATCCACTCCCACTGCAGTTCCCAGCCCATGGCACTCAGTGCCACATCCAGGCTCTTTTGAGATATCTCCAGACACAGAGAATCCACTACTTCCCTGGGCAGCCCATTCCAATGCCTGATCACCCTCTCCAGAAAGAAATTCTTTCTAATCTCCAACCTAAACCTCCCCTGGCACAACTTGAGACCCTGCCCTCTTGTCTTGCTGAGAGTTGCCTGGGAAAAGAGCCCAACCCCCCCCTGGCTCCAACCTCCTTTCAGGGAGTTGCAGAGAGTGATGAGGTCTCCCCTGAGCCTCCTCTTCTCCAGCCTCAATACCCCCAGCTCCCTCAGCCTCTCCTCACAGGATCTGTGCTCCAGTCCCTTCTCGAGCTCAGTTGCCTTCTTTGGACCCTTTGAACCCCGTTGTTCACTGCCCTCCAGAGTGGTGAGAAGCCTGGGGTAAGAATCCCTGACACACACATGTGCAGTGCCAACTTGCCTGAAAAAACACAGCTATAGGAACACAGGGCTCTGCACACTCCTGTGACAAACCCTCCCCACACAGCCCACAAAGCTTATTTTCCTAAGCCCTAACTCCCAGCCACTTGATACAATAGGGATTGAATACAGGTCTGCATCTGCAGAGTCATTTATCTCCAGCTGCTCAAATAATAAACAAAGTCAGGATATAAATATATAAAATTATAAATATAAAATAAATATCAGGCAGTGAATGAGACTTGAAAAGGATGCTGCCTGAGGACATGGTTTAGGGGTAGGTCATCAGGAATAGGGTAATAGGGATAGGAGAAGGTTGGACTCCATCTTAAAGGTCTTTTCCAGCCTGAGCAATTCTATGATTCTGTGATTTTTAATCCAAACTGGGCACCAAACACCCTTTGGCCTCAGAGTGTCCAGTCCTAGCATCCCAAAAATGATTTGACAGCACTGGCAGGCAGCAGGATACCTGATCTGGAGGGTCTTTGCCCTGTACAGGGGAAAGAAAAGAGTCATGAATTCTTGACACACTGGTTTCTTACCCTAGAAACAAACACACCAGACCTTGAAAGTTTTGGGGATTTTAGCAGGACTCATCCTCACGCAACAAGAAAGGGCTCAGAGAAGGCAATTTAATTTCTGACTAGTTCTTCTGCATTAGTTTTGCTTTTCATGTCAAAGGGACACTCCAGATGAGGTCAAAAGTCAGTGTGTTTCCTGAATGTCTTTTTTGGAGGCTGAAGACACAAACAATGGGCCATTTATCAAGGATTTCTGCCACACATCTCCCTTGTCATGGTGTTGCATAACAGTAGAAAAACCACTGTTCCCTCAAAATGTTCACAAGACTACTTATTAAAAATTAATGCACCATTTTTAAATTAAATCTTTATGAGAAGGGGCAACAAGGTAAATCCAGGGGGGAACCAAACAAAGCTGGAGGAGCTGAAGAAAAAAGCCACCATCAGGAGGAAGCAGAGCCTCAGGATGGGTGCACCATTCACCTCCTAACACAGAGGGCAGGGACTGGGACGTGCCAGGCAAGGAGGGATGGGGAATGGGTGGGCATTCCAACAGGGTCACACCTCACCAAGAAGGAGAAACTACTGCCCCAGCCTCAGGGAATGGTGTGGACTGGGCTGTTCCTGGGCTGTCACTACTCAGCCAAGGGTGCTGGTGCCTGTTTCAGGTCCAGGTTTCCCATTCCATGCCACCAACTGTGGGTGGGAGGTGTGGTGGGAGATGGTAGGAGATATCTCCTGGTATCCAGCACAAGTCTAAAGAATTTGAGAGCCAGAGTTCTTGCTTCTAAAACAATAAAAACCCAACAAAAGCTCCATTTCTACCTTTCTTTTTCATGGAAGAAATGGTTTGACTTCGAGGAAGAACAGTTTGAACCATGCTGAGGCATGGATTTCCAAGTGAATAAGGACCAACTGGAAATAAAAACCTTTATACACAAAACACATCCCTACTGAGCACTGGGGTGTCCCTCTCCAGCTGCTCTTCACCCAGTTTGGGCCACTGGGGATGACAATCAGGTAGCAATCTGCCTTGCCTCAATTCTAGTTTACTGAGACAAGGAGCAGGTGCAGGCAGCATGAACTGTGACAACCCACAGGGGAACCCAGCCCATAAATTCAACCAGAGTTGTAAAGCCACCATTTCACCTCCCAGCCCAAAGGCTACAGGAAAAGCAAGTTTAAAAATGAGCATCCATGTGAATTTCATCCTCCCCAGGAATTAGCTGGAAGCCCAGTTAGTGCCTCATCTTTCTTACCACAGGGATGAAGAGTGGAGACTGTCCAGATTACCCCAAGTCTAGGAATTCAGGCTCAATCCTTCCTAGTACATTTGTTAAAAATAAATGAGGTGCAATCAGTCTCCTCAGGGATTTTATCCTCTTTCAGCTCTAAATGCAGCTCTGCTGTCACATGTATGACATGTAAAAAAAGGACAGCCTGCTTCAGAGCCTTACTTCTTGCTTAAAATAAGATTGCTCCTGAGCTCAGGTTACGAGGGATCCATTCATGTTTGGTAAGGTCACAGACTCTCTCTAAATCACTAATACAAAGGCTGAAATAAGCAGGGTTGCCACTATTTCAGTACTGCTTTTTATTGCATAGACACAGAGTATTTGAAGAGGCTCTGACCACACCTAGAGCCTCAGTGCTTTGTCATTCCTCCTGGAGGCTGACACTGCCTTGTCCTCACAACAAGCTTTACCCACCTTCCAGAGCTGTCTGCTTTTCCAGAGCATTTCCCTCTGCCCAGGCTGCAGGACTCCCAATGCCTTGCAGTCCATACTTGGTTCCAAAATTCACTTTCCACACCCTGCACTCCCCCTTCAGCACCACCTGGATACACCCAGCACCTTCTTGCTAAGGAGAACTGTTCACTCCATTACCCCTCAAGCTCTTTTGCCACTTGGTAAGGTGCTTTTTATCTGCACACAAACCCTGCTACAGGATTGTTCCATTTCAGAACTGAAGAGCCAAGAAGCTCTTGGATGTTCTGAGAGGAAAAAAATCCATGGAGTCAAAAATCCCTCAAAAAGGGGAGTACATGGGTAACAATAACTAGTGAAACAGGCTCTGGAGCTGAGCATGGACCTCAGACAGCCCTGACAATAAACCCTGTTATTAGACACAATAAAAGAAGTGACATATTTGAGATTAGGCATTAATAAGTGCCTGCACATGAAGTAGCATTCATGACTCCCTTCCCCTGTCGCCTGGAGGAACCTGGGGAAAGGGAGGAGCTGGCAAGGTAATTCAGCTAAGACTAAAATAGAGAAAAAGGCAAAACTCCTGCAAAATAGGCTTCAAAACTGTCAAATAAGGATGCAGTGATGGCAGCTCAGTAGTGCTGAAGGTGAGAGAGATTCCCAGTGCTGGAGCCCAGTGCACCCTGCAGGGAGCTGGGCCCCATCCTGCTCTCAGCCACTCCAGCTGCCTCAGTGAGGAGGCTCCCAAGAGCACACCATGGATCTGGGTCTGCCATGGAGGATTTAAAATGGAAGGAAAAGAGGACTGAAATAGTAAAGATGAATGAGAAAGGAAAGGAGACAGGACATGCCCACATGTGCTCGTGGTGCTTGGATTTGGCAGGTGCCCAGGATGCACACACTGCTCAGGAGAACAAATGGGAGCACGGTGATCAAGTCCTTTCTCCAGCTCAGTTGCCCTTTTTTCAGACCATTTGTCCACCTCCACCACCCCTCCAAGTCTCCTCTTTACAAGCCCCACCGAATCACTCTCTTTGTTACAGGCCAGGTCCAATCCCCTTATTTTAGTCCCATCCTTTCTGAATCTGTTCTCTTGCTTACTGCTGGGTAGTGACCACAAGCAACACCCCAGCCAGAGCAGCAGATCTTTAGCCAGCTGGAGATCATTTTTGTACCTAACAGCAGCATTTATTACTTCTGCTTGCACATGCCTGCCAGGCACTCCATTATTACACAAGAATTTGAAGATGTCCATTGTTAAAAGCTCTTTCTACAAACCCCTCCAGCTAGCTCCAGGGCACACGGTTTGTCATGCTGATGAGGCAGTAGGTAAAACCACATGTAAAGCAGGCACTTCAGAGGGCAGAATTTGCTCAGGGTAAACTCTGAAATTGAATTCAAAGGAAGTGGAAGCAGAAAATGAACCACAAAATGGAGTTCTGATTTCGGATTGGATCCCAGCCTTGGGCTAATACCTGATGTTTCACACCACAAGCTACAGCTACCAGCAGAGAGCACACAAAGCTTCACTTGTGTAACACAAGCCACCTTCATCACAGGTCTCACCTTAAACCACAAAGGTAATATGGTGCCAAAACCACAAAGGTAATATGGTGCCAAAACCACAAAGGTAATATGGTGCCAGCAAATCTTAGCCCCTCACATCCAGGATCTGCAAGAGGAGGGTAATAAAATCCTCAGTACCTGCAGGGAGCTTGCTAGGCAGCACTGAGTACACTCCTGGCAGACCCCTTCTGTCACTGATGTGTCCTCAAACTACCCAATGAACAAGCTCACCTTGAGCCTGGCAACCCAAGACAGAAATGTTTTCTCACCTAGAAGCTCAGTGCATGCAAATGTTCAGCCTGGGCAAATATTTCTGATGCTGCCATGCAGACCCACTGCTCCTGACCACTTCCCACAGCTGCACCTCCACTCACCCAGGTGCAACAGCCCCTTCCCTGAAGAGGGAGCCAAGGAGAAGACAATATGCACACCTGTCCTCAGCCTTCAGCTCTGCTCCATCTCTTTGCCCTCCTTATTGTGCACCTTCCATTCACAGCTCGATGCATCTCAGCCTGATGAGAGCTCACGTGGTCCCTGCCCTCACCACCCACCTCTGGGTATAATCCCCTTCACCCTCTGCACAAGGCTCACTCTGCTACCTGGACATAGAATCCTAGAATCCTAGAACTGGCTGGGTTGGAAGGGACCTCAGAGCTCATCAAGTCCAACCCTTGATCCACTCCCCCCGTGGTTCCCAGCCCATGGCACTCAGTGCCACATCCAGGCTCTTTTGAGATATCTCCAGACACGGAGAATCCACTACTTCCCTGGGCAGCCCATTCCAATGCCTGATCACCCTCTCCAGAAAGAAATTCTTTCTCATCTCCAACCTAAACCTCCCCTGGCACAACTTGAGACCCTGCCCTCTTGTCTTGCTGAGAGTTGCCTGGGAAAAGAGCCCAACCCCCCCCTGGCTCCAACCTCCTTTCAGGGAGTTGCAGAGAGTGATGAGGTCTCCCCTGAGCCTCCTCTTCTCCAGCCTCAACACCCCCAGCTCCCTCAGCCTCTCCTCACAGGATCTGTGCTCCAGTCCCTTCCCCAGCCCAGTTGCCTCCTTTGGACCTGCTCCAGCACCTCAAGCTCCTTCCTGAGGGGCTGAGGGGCCCAGAACTGGACACAGGACTCAAGCTGTGGCCTCCCCAGGGATGAGCACAGGGGCAGAATCCCTTCCCTGGACCTGCTGGCCACGTTCTTCCTGAGCCAGCCCAGGATGCCATTGGCCTTCTTGGCCACCTGGGGCTACATGTGAAGCTTTAGCAGCCAGCCCAGAGAAACATGGCTCCTCCATCACTCTGTCTCACATCTTGACTTTGACAGCCCAGCTCTGCCCTCCTCTCAACTGAGCACGTGCACAGCTGGCCAGATGTGTTCACTGCACCCAGCAGCTCAGGTGAAGTGACACACTTCACCTTCTTACAAGTGACTTCTTGTAAGCAAGAGATACACACACACCTTCATGGGAAGACCAAGCCAGTGCGTCCAGGATCAAAGCCAAGTTTTGAGCAAATAAAAGATTTTGACCACTCTCAACACCCCCCTGCTCCTCCAAGTTCAACTGCAAAACGGCATCCCGGCAAACTCTTCTTCCCAGTGTATGGAAGACAGTTGATTTCACTCAAAAATGCAGCACAGACATGCACAGTGCTGAGCTGGACATGATCAAGGATCATGGGAGAAGCTTTTTTAGATTTTTTGAGCCTTGAGGAAATTTCAAACAAACACCTTGAGGAATTTCATCCTGCAGCAAGCGACTTGACACACTGATGCATCTGAAATGACATCAGGCACTTCCAGGCAGTCTGGGACAGGAGCTGATGTGGAGCTGTCAAGTAAAAGGCAGACAAGTGGCAGAAAGCCCTGCAACTCCATTCAACAGGCCACACACAGACACACACACACACACACAGACACTCACACACACAGACTCACACACACAGACACTCAGACACTCACACACACACACAGACACTCACACACTATTCAAACCAACAAACAAAAGTGGTTTCATTGCCTCTCTTGTAGGTGCTGAAGTTTCCCCACACACTGCAGAATTTAACAGAGCTCTCTTCCTATGGGTTTGTATAATCTGTCCCTTAAGACTTCACCTCATCCTTCCATAACCCCCATCAACCTTCCTCCTTCCCCTGGGCCTCCGAGGAGCACTGTCCTCCCTGTGCATCCCACCCTGAAGTAATTCAAGGAGAATCCTGAGGGCAGGAGGGTGCTGATGGACATACAGCAATACCAGATCTGATCTAAGGAGAGAGGTCAGGGCAGGTACAGTGTGCAGGCTGCAAAGATGGAAATAATTAGCCCAACTGCAGGAATAATCCTTTTAGCTTAACAGAAGGTATCCCCTGGTGCTCCCTTTCCTTGGATATTTAAAGGAAAGACACTGAATCCAGGAGCCACACCACAGGTAATGAATGCCTTCACTAATCCAACTGGTTGGAAGAGAAAGGGGGGAAAAAAAAAAATAATCAGTGGATTGACTTCTGAGGAGCATGGAAAGCTCATAAGACTAGGAAAGAAAATCCACTCAAGGCTGAAGGCACAGATCTACCTCCTCCAGACTCCACTGTAAACTGCATATGCTCTCCACAGGCACTATAAAAACCAGCCTACAACTGGCAGATTTCAGTGTGAAGCAAAGCTCCAACTCGTAGATGGAGGAGATCCAGCCTGCTGCAAGAAGAGATTCAAAGAATCCTTCAGTTCTTCATTAAAAACCACTCATGGGGTTACCTACAGGGTCACAACTCTCTGCTATTCCAGGCTGACCTACAAAGACAGTCTGGGATCTAAGGTTGGTTGTACTATAAAGCCAGGTGGGAACAATGATGTACAGAGCACCCACTCCATCACTTGTGCTCCAAGAAGGAGCAGTGATCCAAACTGAGAGCTGCACCTCTGAGCCAAACTCTGCCCAGGGGTGGTTTGAGATGAGTGGGAACATCTCTGCACTGTTCTGCAAGGATTAACAATCCAGCTCGAATGACTTCTGCAGTTACCTCCTTTCTTTCCTGTCTCCACCAGCAGGCAGAGCCCTGCTGGCAGCCTGGGCACTGCAGCACTGCATACTGTCTTGCTAAGCACCCCCAAAGGTAAGAATGTGCCCTGGGGGTGAGCCCCAGACACGGGGCCAGCCCAGCCCTGGAAGCTGAACACTACAGTCCTGAGGCAGAAAGCAGAGATTACATTGGATGGGCAGAAAAACTTAGAAATGCAGCTAACTAAGCTCGGATGTAACCACAGCACTGGTGAGAGAACCCCCAGGAGCTGCTTTCCTTCTACCAAGACATGGGCTGAGCTTCTCTGAACAGAGGCTGGGAACAGCCAGGATGCTGAGCCTGGGGTTCCCCCTCCACCTGGCTAAGGGGCAGGGAAACAATTATCCCTGATCTTCTTTAACAATCTCAGCTGTTCCAGTCAAGCTAGAGAGGTCCATTTTGCTTTGGCAAGACTCACAGGGCTTTTTCACACAAGACATGTACCCAGAAAGCACAACACACCACCCCATTGTTCAGGGTTTGGCTTTCTTTATCTGTGTGCAGAGCCACAACCCTCCTAAACCTGTGCCATGTTTCAGCAGCTCCAGAGATAGCCCTCTCAGCATCACCCGGAAAAAGGATCCACGAGTCTGTCACAAGACCAGGACACAAGCTTCCAGCTCTCGTGGTCCAGTCCCACATCTACATACAGCCTCAGAAGCAATAAGCCAACCTCCCAGCCAACTGACCTCACCAACCTGCAGGCTAAACAAACTGGGAGATACTGGGAGCTGTGTGGAAGGCAGTGTCCTCATTCTTTTTGGACCAATTCATCAAGTGTCAGAGCATTGCCACAGCTAAATTAGCAGCACTCCTTCAAAAGACATAAGAGCCAACAACCAAACCTCATCAGCACCCTGGGCTGGCAGAAGCAGCTCAAGACAAACTCAAAACTACACCTTCCTTCCAGCTTATGAGTAATGTTCCTATTGAGGCAAAAAGGGAATGGCCACCCTCAGCACTTCCCCTCAGCCAGTCCTTCATGATCCAATTTTCAATGTTTTGCAAACCAAGAGGGATTTGTCTGGAAGTCTGGACACAGAGACACCCCAGCACCTCCAACAGCAATGCCAAACACCCACCCAGGCACACACAGACACCAACCAGCAAAACCATTCCACCTGGGGTTGCTGCAAGTGTCAGGATGATTTGTTACTCCCATGCTGATGAACACAGGCTTTCAGAACCCTCAGAGGCACCATCTGAAAAAACATTTTCAGTGTGGCTTTTCCCAGCTGTTTCCAACAGCCCAATGATGCTGCAAAGCCCAGCTTTCAAATGAGGCTATAAAGGTCTTCAAGGAGCAATTCAGCTCTACTCCCCACTACCACATGGTTAAGAACCACCCAGCTGAGTCCCAGCACATAGGCAAGGAGGTAACCAATTCCCACAGCTGGCAAAACCCTTAAAAACTAATAATAATAAAAAAAGACAGGGATGCAAGACAGATAAACAAGCATGCAATGAAAACATGGCTCCCTAAAATGAAGCTGAGGAGCGTGAAAGGCAGAAGATTAAGACACCCACCTGACTGGCATGCTACAAGTGTCCCTGACTAAAAACACCAGGCTCAGCCTCAGGGTGGAAACAGCACTTAAAATGTCACATTTCCCTCATTTTTATCCCATGAGAGCTCTTCTCCTGGCCAGGGCAGCAGACTTCCTCGTGGCTTTTGGGAAGGAAGCTGCAGCACTACTTGTTCAGGACAGATAAATCTACTTGGTGCACCTGGGTCCTGCTGAAACTGTTTATTAAGCACAGGGGGAATGGGACAGCTGGAATGAAATGCCTTGGGAAGGAACAGGCTGGAAGCAGAGGCCATCAAGGTGATGCAGAGGAACTGATGTAGGGTGAGGAAGACTGGATTAGAAACCTTATCCATAATACTTAAAACTTGAAAAGGGTGAGTAGTGAGAGAGTGAGACACAAAACTCATACTAATGCCCCTGTCACTCCATCTCCTTTCCATGGGAACATCCCACAGGGCACACTGAGGTTTTGTCACTTCTGATGGAAGGATATGTCCCTCTCTTTGCCACCTGCCCCTTCCAGAGTAGCTACAAGCTCTGTTCTCCCAGGCAGAGACCACAACATCTTGATGTGTCTCCTGTACCTGTCAGATGGGACCTTTACAACAAGTTTACCAGAAAGCTGCAGATCAGCAGTGAGCTGTTCCAGAGCAGGGCTGAACAAATGGGCCTCTTTTAGAGAGAAACAAGAGTCTTCATTGAAATGCTTCAAAGGAAGACAATCATGATTCACACTTTCACTCATTAAACAAGGCAGATTGGGTTTAGCTCAAAATTCTCAAGGGTCATCTTCTGGTCATCTCACTGTGCAAGATGAAGACAGACCCACACAGCACTGGACACCTCCCTGCATACACCAAGGGTCTAATAATCCTTTAAACCAAACAGAGCTCACCAGGTGTTTCATTTTAACATCTTTGTATTCAAGATTCAACTATCTTAAGAGCTTCTTGTGCCACGACCAAGCTTTGTGGAGGATGGAGAGGCAAACAACCAACCTGTGGGACAGGCATCACCTTTTTCCAGATCCTGGCCTCAAAAACCTGCATCTTAATTCCAAAGCTCTAAACACAAGCCTTCACCCCCCAGGATGAAGCAGCATGAGGTACCACCAGGGAATGGCATAGGGAAACATGCCACAGACATACAACTCCTTCCAAGCAGCATTATTCTATCTAGAACAAGAATAAGAACAAATAATGTTCTTATCAGATGTAAACTGCCTGCCTGGAAAACCTCCATGCACCAGTTAAGTCAGCCAGCACCTTGCTTTTCTCCTTAGCTGCCCATCTTGGGAGGAAAGCTAAGAATTTTGCATATCCAGGTGGAACAAAGTGTAACTGGGTTAGACTATTTCTCATTTCTAGAGAGTATAAGATTTTAACATTCCTTCTCTCAAGAGCAGCCTGTAAATGCCCAACTGAGACCTGGGTCGATTTACCACCTTGAGAAAAAAAAAAATTGCAAAAAAAAAATACAAACTGCACAAGGAAAAATCATTAAACACTCCCCATCTGTGGTGTTGGCAGCAAAGGTAAAAATCCTCTTATGGAAGAGGGCAGCCATTGCTGCCTCAGTAGTGAATTAGTGATCCTCAGTAGTGAATTTTGTTCCACTCATTCAGACATCTGCCCAGATCCACACAGATAAACGTAGGGCAGCTCAGGAACACGCTGCATACAAATTGCTGAAGTGACAGCTGAGCTCATCTCTGCTGCTGGTTCCAGCAAACCCGTTTCTAAGCAAGCCCAGCCTCTGGCTGCAAATGGAGCTGCACCTCGTGTGGTGGTACCACCAGCAAATGGAAGGAGAAAACTCCCTTTAAAGTGATGGCAGCTCCGTTCTGCAAGCCAACAACAGGGTTGTGTTTCTAGGTGTTTAAAATAAAATAATTCATCTTCCCTAAGCAAATCCTTCCTGATGCTAACATGGCAGACAGGGATGCAGGCAGAAATCTCCATCCCTCATCTGAAGTAAGTGGTTTCTACTCCTTATGGGTTTAATTACTCCAGTCCAGGAGGGCAGGTGTGCCACACTGTGTGTCTGGAAATACCTGGTAAGAAAACTTCCCTGTTTCACACCTGGGAAATTAAGATTTAAAACAAAGAAACACCCCAACAACTGAAGGGAAAAAAAGACAAACCCCAGGAAGGGGACTAGCCCCGTGCCCCAATTTTAGGACAAGCAGCACAGGAAGAGAATAGTGAAATGGGCAAGGGGGCAATTTCAGCATGATTTGGGGACACCCACGAGTGGCAAGGGACACCCAGGGACCAACACCACCAGTTACACCAACAACACCCAGCCCTCAAGCCCACGGGGTTGGAATACACCCATGATTTACCAGTCCAGGAACCCACCTTGGGCCACCTCACTATTAACACTGAAATCCCTTAACCCGGGCATCTGGGGGAGATGCAACAAAGCGAGACAACTCCGGGGTGCCATGACCTCAATACCGCTCACCAACCCCCCGAAAATTCGGGCAGGGCGTGGACAGCTCCTTTTTATGAAGGCCTTTACTCATGATTTCAATTATCGCTTCATTTCTCTTTGATAATTACAGCTACACACCGTCCCCCCCCTCCCTCTCCCTCTCCCTCCCCAGCGGGGCGGCTGCAGAAGATGGCACCGCGCCGAGGGCGGGAAGGCGCTGCCCGCCCCTCCTGCCGCAGCCCCTCCGGCACAGCCCCAGCCCCACCTGCCGCAAAGAACGGGGAGGAAAACCCAAAAAAAAAAAACCTCGACAAAGGAGCAGACAAACCAAACCATCCACCTTCCTCCTCCCTCCACACCGGCCACCCCGCCCCGCCGTGCACCTGCAGCCGGGCGGCAGCGCTGCCGCGGGGACGCGCCTTCACGCTGCTGCAGCGAGCGGGCGCAAGCGGGACCCGTGGGCGACACGCCCCTCCGGCGCCGGGTTTTGGGGATTGAAACGCCTAAGTTTGGGGTATTTTTATTATTTTTTTTTCCACCCGTTTCACGCTTTCGGCGTGAGGGGGGACAGCGGAACGCAGCGCTTGTCAACCGAGGTGGGGGGGGGGGGAAGGGGTGAGGAAAAAAAATAAAAAATAGTGAGTAGGGAGGGGAAAGGGGAACGCGGGTTGGTGCAGCGCTCCCTCACTCCCTCCCTCTCTCCCCGCCAGCCCCAGGCTGTGCCCTTACCTGCCGCTCACAGCGGTGTCCGCACCGGAGCCCGGCGGCGACTGACAGCGGCGGAGCGGGCGGAGCGGGGGCGGGGAGGGGCGGGGGGCGCGCGACAGCTCCGGAACCTTCGCCGAGCGGCGAGAGAGAGGAGGGGGGGGAGGGGGGGGGGAGGAGGAGGAGGAAGAAGGGGGGGGAGAAAGGAGTGGAAAGGGGGGGGGGGGCTCAGCCTCAGCGCGCATGCGTGGCCCCTCTACACCCACACCCCCACCCCCTCCCACTCTCCCGGGGGTGTTGTGCCCGGCGCACGCGCGGTGGGCGTGGCCGCCGCCGCCTTTTGTCTGCGGGGAGGAGCGCGCGCGCGGCCCCGTCCGGCAGGGGGCGCTCGCACGCTGCCCCCCCCCACCCCCTCCTCCCCCCTTCGCGCCCTTCCCGCCTTTTCCCCTCCCTCAAGCACACGGCGCCATTTTGTGAGGGGAGAAGGGAGGGAGCGGGGGGGCTCCCGCATCTTCACAGCGGCCTCAAACGCAGGGCTGGGGGGAGCCACCGCCTCTCACAGCCTCGGTGCTTGTTTTCCGCAGTCAGCCAGCCCACAGAAAGGCTTGCGTCAGGGCCTGGGTTCATCTCCTCAAGGGCTGGGTTCTGCATTCACTCGCTGAGGAGATTGGGTTCACCTCCTCTGGGGATGGAATCCGGATTCACCTCCACTGGATTCTGGGCTCACTACTTCTGGGGGTTATTCTGGATTCAACTCTGGGGATGGTTCTGAATTTACCTCTTGGGATGATTCTAGATTTGCCTCTTCTGGGGATGGGTTCTGGATTCACCTCTGTTCTGGATTCACCTCTTCAGGTGCAAACCAAGGGCAGATGTCTAGTCAAAAAGAAAACAAAAAACCAACCTCCTGGTGGAGGTTGTGAAAGGAAAAGCTTAATCTGGAAAAAAAAAATAGTAACAGATGTGGAACCTTGCAGCACATGAGGTCTAAAGGTGTCTTGAACACCCATGGAGAGTCAAAGCCATTATCTCACAACAGTTTCAATAACTCCAGAAGTACTGAGTGCAGTCATCTGAGGAGGCAAAAGCTGGATTTATGAACATGCAACACTGAGGATTTTTCTGGGTGAATAGAAATAGGTGAGGCACCTAAAACCAGGGAAATGGTTCTTTTCTGTCTACCTTTAAACTGGCTAAAAAGTACCCACAGTAAAATAGGTGGAGAATTTTCCCAGGGTAGACACATCTCTGGAAAAAAAAAATACTACTGCTTTGAGGATTGTAAAATAAATACTCCAGTGCTCCCAGGGGATCTGTGCTTGTGAGACAACAAGGAATGAGCTGAATTTAGACTTGCAGACAGTCCAATTCTGGAGCAGCAGCTCTTCCTACAGGCAGTACAGCTGTACCAGGAACAGCAGACTGACTGCAAACCAGCTGAGCGTCCTCCAGGACTTTTTATTTAAAGACAGCACAACCCAAAGGGACTCCCTCAGTTCTTAAAAGTGCTCAGGGTGACAACATCTGAAGTTATCTCAAAGCTCAGCTTTGCCTGCCTACTCCAAAGCCCTTCTGGATCCAGGAAACCATGGAGCATCCTTAGCCAGAGCCAGTGGATTTGTCACAGCTCTTTGTCACCTTCTGGCCATTCCTCCTCTGCTTTTTGGTTTTGTTTTGGTTTTTTTTTGCTGCTGCAGCAAAATCAAGAAGTTACAGAGCCGAGACCCAGAGTGGAGCTGTGAGCCCCAAGCAGAAGGAGCTCACAGGAATCAAGAGGAACACTTTGCAGGCAGATTTCTGACCTGCGTGCACAGCAGGGTGGGAGCTGAGACTTTAATTACTGCACAGAGCTCTACCTGTTCCTAGAGTGGTTTTGTTTAGAGGAAAAAGGGACCTGTGACTTTATCCTGCAATTCCAACTCACTCTTCTCTTTCCAGCCCATATTGCTGCGAGGTGGAAACAAGACATTCTTTTTAACATTATAAAAGCAACTTCCAGGCAGGAAAGCATGGAGCCTTTTACTTCCATACCTGTTTCTTCATCCATAAGACAAGGCTCATTTTCCTCCCAGGTGAGTTTTGTGGCTTGCTCCACACCCCCATCAAAGTTTTCCCTGGCAGGTGCTCCCAAACCCAGGACAGAACCCCTCAGGTCTCACCTGCAGCAGGAATTGACCTGCAGAAGAAGTGCAACTGTGTGAAAAATTCTGTGCTTTTAATTCTGACGTCCCCGGGGCCTCATCCCTCCACAAGCTGCTTCATTCCAGTCCCTTAATTCAGATTAAGGCTGCTTTTTGCTAAATCAGAAATGGCCCCAGCTGAAGTAAATCCTCTGCCTCTTAACTTTGCAGCTCCAGAGGGGATCAGAGCACAGTTGGCTCCGTTCCTTGCAAGCTGAAACCAAATCCACGTCATGTGCCACCCGGACAGGGTCCTCTCCAGCTGAAGTTTTATTTTCACAGGGTGATGCACCCCCACAGCCCACACCAAGGCCAGAAGTGGAGCTGTAAATCAGCAGCAGGAACACCCGGGGTGTGAGGACAGCAGAGAGGTTGTGACTCAGCAGAAAGAGCCAGCCCAGTCCTGGCTTCTCAGCAGCACAGGGCAGGGGAAAAAATAAATTCCCTGCTTTCCCTCTGCTCCCTCGAGCAAACGTCTGACAAAGTGGCACCAAGACACCTACACTTCCCTCCTGCCCCCAGCCCAGCTGGAAAAGGATTATTCCTTTTTCTTTCCTGCCCAGAAGGCAAAGAGAGCCCAACAGCTACAAAGAGAAGATGTAAGACCTGATACCCCTAAGGATGGATGTTGTTTAATTAATCATTATTCTGTTTCTAAATTGCAGGCTCCAAGAGGCTTTCCACATGGTTTAAACCTGGAGCATCTGCAAGAGGCAGAGTTGGCTCATCAGGGAGTTCCAGGATGTCTTCACTTAGGTGATCTTGTGGGAATTCAGATGTTTCTGGCTTCACATCAGATCAAGTTCAGACTCAGAGGACCTGGGATCCCAGCAGGACAAATGCTTGCAGGGAATTGGTGATTCCTCTTGTTATGTCTGTGCTTGGAAGATGCCAGAAGGAATGAAGATGCCACCACCAGGCTCTGCCTCTTCAGGCAACATCACTCTGGGCTGAAACAGGTTCTGATTTACCAACCACCACCCTGCCTGCAGACTCTGAAGCCCTAAACTGGTGCCCACCTGGAGGTTGCCTGTCCTTGCCACAGGATGGAGTCAATTCCTTGAGTTTCAGACAGGATTCAACCCCAGATCCAGTAGGAGGCTGCGTTGTGCACTAAACCCACCATGTTCTGCACTCCTGTTCCAACCTGCCCAGGAACGAACGAGCTCAAAACATCTTTGGCTTAAATGCAACAGTCCACCCAGAAAACACCTCGGAAAAGGTTTCTTTCTCTGCAGGAAGCACAGGATCTCCCAGAACAGGCCCAGGAGAGGAAAGGTGAGGATTTCAGCTTCCCAAGGTGAGGATTTCAGCTTCCCAAGGTGAGGATTTCAGCTTCCAAATCCCCAGGGACAACCTGGGAGGACCAGGGGGAAGCAGCAGAGGAGGCTGCAAGGAGAGCCCAGGGTGCAGGGTTGGGAACTGCATCATCCATCCCTGCGGACCCCGGGAAGGGACTCGGGAGTCCTCTCCTCAACCTTGTTCATGAGCAAATAAATAAAAATAAAATAATAAAAAAAACCACTACAAAGCAGAAAAAAAAAAAAAAAACCAACCTAGAAATTGCAAAGCCATCCTTGAGCCCTCCTCTGGGAAGAGGCCAAGCGTGCAAGGAGACCTCGCCCCTCCCCGCAGGATGGGGGTCTCTGTGACCCCCCCTCTCCCCACAGGGTTGGGGTCCCTGTGCCCTCCCCTTCCCGCAGGGTGGGGGTCCCTGTACCTCCCCCCTCATCCCTCAGTGGGGGTCCCTGTACCCCCCCCCCCTTTCCCCTCAGAGTGGGGGTCCCTGTGCCCCCCCCCTTCCCCCAGGGTGGGGGTCCCTGCGCCCCCCTCTCTTCGCTCAGTGGGGGTCCCTGTACGTCCCCCCGTTTCCCTTCAGAGTGGGGGTCCCTGTGCCCCCCCCTTACCACAGGGTGGGGGTCCCTGTGCCTCCCCTTCCCGCAGGGTCCTGTGCCCCCTCTCTTCCCTCATTGGGGTCCCTCTACATCCCCCCGTTTCCCCTCAGAGTGGGGGTCCCTGTGCCCCCCCCTTACCACAGGATGGGGGTCCCTGTGCCCCCCTCTCTCCCCTCAGTGGGGGTCCCTGTCCCCCCTGTCCCGTCCTCCTTGCGGTTTCCCTTCCGGCCCGGCAGGGGGCGCATGGGGATGGGCGGGCTCTCAGAGCGCGTGCGCGGTGCGGGGCGGAAGTGCCTCGCGGGCCGGCTCGCGGAGGGCGCGGGGCGTCCATGGGGCTCCTTAAAGGCGCCGCCGCCCGCTGCCCCCCCGCGCTCTGCGGAGGGAAACACCGCACACGGCTGGAATGAGCAGGTGCGGAGGGGCCCCCGGTCACCCCTCACCCCCCCTTACCCCTTCCCGGTCACCCCTTCCTTTCTCGCTCCACCTCCCCGTGACCCCCTGCCTCAGTTTCCCTTTCCCCCCCCCGTGTGGGGGGTCGTGCGGTTGTGCGGGGGGGGGGAAGAGGCGGCGGAGGACACCCCCCCCCCCCCCCGGACTCCCTCCGGGCTCCCGGCCTTGGTGGGAGGGTGCGAGAGGAGTGGGGCTCGGGGGGCTGCAAAGTTCGCAGGGGGGGTAAACAGCGGGGGGGGGCTGCAGAGCCCCGGACGGGGAGGGCAGAGCCTTGGGGGGGCATCAAATGCCTTGGGGGGCTGCAGACCCTGGCAGAGGGGTCGAGTATTTGGGGGCTGCAGAGCCCTGGGCTGGGGGCTGCGAGCGCCGAGGGAGGGGGGGGTGCAAACCTGGGGTGCGGGGCACGCACAACACTGCAGCCCCCAAGCTGGGGGTGCTCCAGGGTGGGGGGGCTGCCCCAATCCTTGGGGGGCTCCCCGGAGGAGCTGGGTGCCCGCCAGGGGACACCGCCGTGCCCGTCCCCCTTTCCCGGGGGGGGAGGGCGGTTTGTCCCCGGTTCCCCCCCCCGGGTGGGGGGCGTCCGAGCTTTTCCCCTTGCCCCGGAGTTTCTCCTTTTCTCATTTAAATCCCGATTTGCTTTTTTCCCCCCGATTTTTGCCCCGAGCATCACAGCCACGGGCTCTGCACCGACCTTGGGGGGGTTGGAGGGGGTTCAGGTCGTAGCTTTAGGGAATTTTTTTTTCCTGGCTGGCAAAGGGAGCAGCTCCCAGCCCAGGGGGGGATCCCCGGGGTGCTCAGCCCCCCGCTGTGCAGGGCTCCATTGCAATTCTTCAGTCGTTCATTTATTAGCCAGGGATTTAATAATTATTATTATTTAATTTCCCCTCCCTTGCATCAGGTTTTGCTCCATCCAACCCCCCCCCTCTCCCCCACATTGGTTTTGCACCAGCCTCGGGCTCAGTGGGAGGGTGCCAGGGTGCTGGTGCTGTCACCAACACGAGGGGACCCCCCCGTGGGACCCCTGCCCACCCCCCAGTGGGCAGCACCCAGCACAGGGGCAGCTCTGGGGTGGCCCCATTGATGCTCACGGCCACCCAACAAATCCAGCACCCAGCACTGGGGGATTTATCACTGCTCTGACCTTGCAAAAATTGCAGAGTCAGATAGTGAAGGGTTTGGGTTTTTTTTTTTTTTTTAGGATTTGCTGCATTCCCTGGCTTTAAAAAAAAAAACAAAAAAAACAAACAAAAAAACCCCCAAACCCAGACATGAGCTCCTGAAACCTGGAAGCCCAAGGGACACATCCTGGCACAAGCAGCTGATCCTGAGGGTGCTCCAAGTGCTGGGGCTCCCTGTCCCCTCCCATGGGAAGGATTTGATATTCCCATGACATTCCCAGGGCAGAGATGTTGATCCCGGGGGGGGCAGCCAATCCCTGGCAGGGGGAGGGGGTGGTGCAGAATTATTTTTTTGGACAAGTGAACCCCCCCCTGCACAGGGGGTACCCCCACTGCTCTCCCTCCATGGCTCTGCCACCTTCTCAACCAGGCTTAGGGGGGAGGGAGGGAAATGTCGGGGGGGGGGATTGGTCCTTGGACCTTGTTCCTTCCTGTCCCTTCGTTTTCCAAGTGGAGGGAGGGGACAATCCAGGGAGGTTGGGTCTGGACCCTCCCCAGCAGTGATGCTGAGCCTGCAGCCAGTTGGGGGGGCAGAGGGGGGGTTTGTATGTGTTATCAGGGCTGGGCCAGCCCCAGGAGCAGTCCCTGTGTCCCCCCCCCACCCAGGACAGCCCAGGGGGGGCCACGCCTGCTCTGTGCCACCCCGATAGCACAGCTGGAGGTGTGACACTTGTCACCCAGGAGGGGGAGGGTGGACACACACAGACCCATTTCTCATCCCTAAGCAGGGAGCCCCCCACCCTGGGGAGCACTCCCAACCTTGAGCCATTCCCCCCCCCCCCCTTTTCCCAACCATGTTTTGCAGGAGAGCAGCTCCATGGCTGAGGAGACATCCCCGAGCCCCGGGGGGGGCATCACCCCCCTGCAGCAGATGTTGGCCTCGGGGACAGGGGCCATCCTCACCTCTCTCTTTGGTGAGGACCCCAGGGGGACTGGGGGGGGCTGAGGGAGGGGTTGGGGGGGGCCATGCAGGCTGGCTAAAGGCTGCTGTCATTTCAGTGACACCCCTGGATGTGGTGAAGATCAGGCTGCAGGCACAGAGGACCCCTTTCTCCAAAGGTAACACCCACCCCCCCCTAACACCCCCACCCATAGGGCAGGGTGGCTCCCTGGCCAGAGACCCCAACCCCAGCAGCCCCCCCCTGAGCTGCTGGGGGGGGGGGGTCTGAGCGTGGGGCCATCAGGAGGTGACAGATTCCCAGGGGCCCCTCATCCTGACGGGCTCGGGGGGCCCTGCTGGGGGAGCTGGGCTGATGCTCAGCTCTGTCCCTCCCCCTTGGTGACACTGAGTGGGGTCAGCACGGTGCCAGCAGCCCCCTGCCTGCTGCAGAGAGGGATGGGAGCTGCTCCCTCCAGCTGCTCCCTCCCCCTGCCTGTCCCCACAGCTTCCATGGGGTAGGATGGACCCTGGGGGCTCTGTCCCTGTTGTGTCCCCCCCCTCTCTGCAGGGTCAGCAGGCTGGGGCTGTTCCCAAGGGACTGGTGACAATGGGGAAGTGGCTGTGGAGGGGGGGGCTCATCCATCCCCTTCCCCCATGGAGCTCTCCCAGTGCCCAACTCTGAGCTGCAGCACATCCCCCACCTGGGGATGTGACACGTCCCTTGTGTCACCTCTCAGGCTGTCCCTGTTGTGTGTTTCAGTGTGTCCAGCTCCCTCTGTGCCCTGGGGTGCTCAGCAGCCCACATGTGAGTACACCCAGGGGGGGGGAGCTGCTCCCTGCCACCAGCAACTTCTCTTTCCCAAAACCTTGATCCTTGGTTCCCTGCCCTGCTGGTGGCAGCTTGGGCTCCTCCAGAGGAGAGGGGACATCCCTGGAGTCTGGGGACTGCCACCACCCCCAGCCCCAACAGCTGCTCTGGGGCTGGCCCTGCAGTGGCCCCTTTGGGGGGGGCTCTAATGAGGGTCTCATGTGCAAGAGGCCTGGCTGGCTGGGGGCTCCCTCTCCTTCCTGGGTTGTTGGGGTTTTTTGATTCTGCTGTGGTGTTTTTTTTACTCTGCTGTGTTGTGTTTTTTTTTTGACTGCTGTGTTTTTTTCACTCTGCTGTGGGTTTTTTTCACTCTGGTGTGTTGCTTCCTCAAAATCCCCATGGATCTCAGCTGCTCCTCTTGCTTCCCCCTGACCAACGTTCCCATACCTGACCCCAGAGCAGAGCCAAGCCAGGCACAAACCCCTCCTGCCACTGCCGCTGCCTCTGCTGTGCCCCTGTCCCCAACCTGACCATGGTCAGACCCTTTTTGGGGGTCAACCCTCTGGGTTAAGCTCAAGCATTGAGGGTTTGGCTCTGTCCTGGAAGAGGTGATGGTTTTGGGGGTCAGATGGGCAGAGGGAAGGGGTCTCCTGTGTAACCGTGGTGCTCTTGGTCTCTCCCCAGGGAAGTGTTTCCTCTACTGCAATGGCCTCATGGACCATCTCTACGTCTGCCAGAATGGCAGTGGCTGCACTGCCTGGTACAAGACCCCCACCCACTTCACTGGCACACTGGTAGGGACTGGGGGGGCATGGAGGGAGGGGGAAAGGGGGGACAGGGTCTCCCCAATCCAGAGAGGGGGTCAGGGTGTTTGTTGAGGACCCTCCTTGCCCTCCTCCCACCTCTCTCCCCAGGATGCCTTTGTGAAGATCACACGTCACGAGGGCATTAGGTCTCTGTGGAGTGGCTTGCCCCCCACCCTGTGAGTTTGGACCCTCCCCAGGGGGTGGACAGCATCCCCAGACACGTGGGGATCCACCCCAAACTTCCCTGCCAGCCCCTGAGGTGTGAGGAGGGGGACACAGCTGCCCCTCACACCCCTCCTGCTCCTCCCCAGGGTCATGGCAGTGCCAGCCACTGTCATTTATTTCACCATCTACGACCAACTCCGGAGCCACCTGCAGGTTTGGACAGGGAGCAGGGGCCATCACATCCCCTTGGTGGCTGGGGCTCTGGCCAGGTGTGAGTACCCCTCCCCTCAGGAGGGTCCCCCCATGCCCGCCTTGTGTCCCCCCACCCTGTCTGCTGGCTGTTGGTGCCCAGGGTTGGTGCTCTCCTGGGCTCAGTGCTCTGGTGGCTCCAGGGTGGTTGTCTGAGCAGACAGGGCTGATGTCCCCTGTCCCCTTCCCGTTGCAGTGGGTGCTGTGACTGTCATCAGTCCCCTGGAGCTTATCCGGACCAAGATGCAGTCCCAGCAGCTCAGCTACAAGGAGCTGGGGGTCTGCATCCAGTCAGCTGTGGCTCAGGATGGGTGGCTGTCCCTCTGGAGGGGTTGGGGACCCACCGTGCTGCGAGATGTCCCCTTCTCAGGTATGACCTGGGGCAGGGGGGGAAACAGGGCAACTGGTGACACTGGGAGACCAGGGGGGACAGGCATGGACCCAGGAAAGGGGGGTGCTGGGGGCTGCCTTTTGTAGCACTGGTGTTTCTCCTCTCCTCCCAGCTCTTTACTGGTTTAACTACGAGCTGGTGAGGGACTGGCTCTGCAGGCAGACCGGGCAGGACGAGGCCACCTTCATGATCACCTTCAGCTCCGGGGCCATCTCTGGGACGGTGAGTGAGAGGGGGATTGCTCAGCCCCTGGGGGAATGTCCCCAAGAGGTGACCGCAGAGCTAGCAGGGACACTGAGGTGCCACCTCCCCTGGCTGCTGTCCCCACAGGTGGCTGCTGTGCTGACCCTGCCCTTCGACGTGGTGAAGACCCAGCGGCAGGTCGAGCTGGGAGGCAGCGAGGTGCACCCAGGTGAGGGGGGGTCCTGGGCAACCTGGAGGGGGCAACCAACACTGCCCAGTGTTGGGTGGGCATCTCCAGACCCTCATCTCCCCTCTCCTTGCAGTCACAGCCTCCAAACCTTCCTCCACCTGGATGCTCATGCAACGCATCCGAGCCGAGTCTGGCACCCGGGGGCTGTTTGCAGGTGAGCACCCCCCCTCCCCAAACCCCGTGCTGGGCTTTACTGGTGTCACCCAGGAGCTAACAGGGTTGTCTTGGCAGGTTTCCTGCCCCGTGTCATTAAGGTGGCACCTGCTTGTGCCATCATGATCAGCACCTATGAATTTGGGAAGACCTTCTTCCAGAAGCTGAACCAGGAGCGGCGGCTGCGGGGGTTGTGAGCCAGGGCTGGTGGCAGGGCTGGACTGTCACCTTTGGTGGCCCCAAGGAGTGTGGGGGGGTGGGAATGGTGACAACCCTGCTCCTGGTAAGGAGCAGCAAACCCCCCACTCAGCTCTGCAAAGCCCAAGTGCCTTCGTGCTGTGCTCTGCCCCCCCCCCCTCCACATCCGTGCCTGCTGCTGTGACACTGGGGGGGTTTGCAGCCCCCCCCACCCATGCTCATCCCTTGAGGCTGGGTAGATGCTGCTGCTGGATTCATGGATGCTCTGGGGAGGATGAGGAACCCTGGGAGCAGGGCAGGAGCCCTCAGGAACTTCTGGGCTCCCCCCCTCACCCCTTCTCCACTTAGGGGTCTGCCCCTCCTCACCATCTGGCACACAGCAGCCCCTTGCCCAGGGCATGGGGGACACATCAGGACCCTGTCCCAGCCTCTGGACCTCTCCCTCCCTCTCGGGGTGTCCCCCTGCCTGGGGACAGACCTCACTGCTGCTCCAGGGGGGGGGTTGGCATTCTGGTACCAAATCTCTGTCCGTGCCCCCTCCCTTCACCATGAGGCTCTGCCCCCAGCTTTGTGCCCACTGTGGGTGCTGCTCCAGTTTGCCCAGAACTCCAGAGGGGGAATTTCTCTTATTTTCTTAAATAAAAGCAATATTGTCTCTTTTGGGACAATTTTTTTTTTCCTCTGCTGGGGAAGGCATCCCCAGGGCTCAGAGTGTGGGCACAGTGCTGCCCTCTGATCCACCAGCTCCTTGCTGGGTTTTACAGAACCACACACTGGTGTGGGGTGGAAGGGACCTTAAAGATCACCTACATCCAACCTCCTCATATGGGGGGGGGGAATTTTGGGGGGTAAGAAGGCCCCAGAACCACCTTCCCCTGGACAGTGGAGGGGGCAGGGGCTGCCCATCCTTTGGTGACCTTTTGGATCCTAAAGGTGCTCTCCCTTTCCTGGGGGGCTCAGCAAACCTCCCCCCAAACACCCCTGCCAGGGATAGGACCTTGGGGTTGGGGCCATAAGGGCTCTTTTTGTGTCCCACCCCCTTTCCAGGGGAGCTCATGGGAAGCCAGCTCAGCTTGCTGTGTTTATTGATTCCTTTTGCTTCACCAGGGCAGATGGAACTAAATTAAAACCCAAAAACCACCCAAAACAACGCCGGGGGGGGGGGGGATGGGGAAGGGGAGGGGGGAGGGAAAGAGCCTATCCCTGTCATGGGGATGTTGCTCCAAGGGGGGGACAGGTCCCCAAAAGGGTGGGAGAGCCCCCCCCCCCCCCCCCATACTGGGTGGGCAGGGGATGAGACAGATACGGGGGCTGCACCCAGACCCGCACCCCTGGGTGGGGGGGGAGCTTCTGGCTCTGCCCCCCAGCTGCTGTTACCCCTTGTCCCCATCCACCCCCCAGCACAGTTTTTTTCCCTGGCTCCCATGGGTCCGGCAGCCCCATCCCAAGAGGTCCACGCCTCCAAACCGAACCGGGAGTCCGAGCCAAGGGATGCGGTGTCAAATTGGGGAAGGGGCGGGGGGGGGGGGGGAGGAGAAACCCCATCCATCCATCATCCATCCATCCCCAACCTTCCCGGGGGTTCGGCGAATTCCCTCGGCGGTCCCGGGGTGGTGAGGAGGGGGCGAGGCTGTCACTGGTGTGTGGTGAGGTTGGGTCCGGGTGAGGAGGGGGGGGTCGGGGGTCTCAGCTGGGGGTGCGGGTCGGGCTGCCTTGGGTGCTGTCGCTCACCAGGCACTCGCTGGATTTCAGGCTGGGCAGGGATTTGCAGCTGGGCAGGGATGCCAGGGAGCCGCAGAGCCCCAGCATGGAGGGGGTGGGATCCTTCCCTGCGGGCACAGAGAGGAGGAAAAGGGGGGGGGAGTCATGGGGGGGCTGCAGCTTCACACCCCAACCCTGCCCCGCGGGAGGGGGGACCACGAGTGGGACCTTGCACTGTCGGGACAAGTTGGTGTCAGGGTCCAGGTAGCTTGGGGGGTGTCCGTCCAGGGGACATGCTGAGCCCCCCCCTCCCAGGGTACCCTACGGTGTGTGTCTGGGGGGGGGGTCTTACCCAAGGGCCCCCAGGGCTCCCCTTCGCGTTTGCCCTCGCCCAGGCACTGGGAGTCGGAGCTGAGGCTGTTGCCGGGTGAGAGCTGCTCGGTGCTCACGAAGCTTTGCCTGAGGAAGGGACGGCACTGAGCGCCCCCCCCCCCAACCCCAACTCCCCCGGGGGCCAGGACAGCCCCTCCCCAAAACCAGGGGCACCCCTTCTCCCCATCCCCTCTCCAAGGGAGATTTCCACACCCCCCCCCCAGTTCCCCGGGGTGGGATGGGGCGCTGGGTGAGGGTTGCTCTGTGTATGTTTGTCCCCCCCCCCCGAGCCCCCCCAGGGTTACCTCCTGTACAGTTTGCTGTCCGAGCTGCTCTCGTTGCCGTTGAGGGTCCCCAGGGAGGGCCACTGGTTCACCAGGGGTGTCACCATCTCCTTGGAGAGCTGGGTCAGCTGGGGGTTCTCACTGGGGATCAGCCCCGTCCTGCACCAAAGGGAGGGGGCTCAGCACCCAGCAGAGCCACCGGCACTGGGGACCTCCCGGGTGACACTGGGGGACCCCACTACATCCCGTGGGGACACTGGGGACCTTCCCTATCTACAGCACACAAGGAGCACCTGGGTGCTGGGGAGCTGCCACCCATCACACCCCCTGGGGGAAATGGGGCGCTCAGGACCCCATTCCCACGTGGGGACCCCTGGGAAGCCACCACCCAGCAACACCCCAAAGGGCGTACTGGGATACCCCTGAAGCCCATGGGACCCCCACTCAGGGTTGGTCACCCTGAAGTCCATGGGACCCCCACTCAGGGTTGGTCACCCTGAAGCCCGTGGGACCCCCACTCAGGTTTGATCACTCTGAAGCCCATGGGACCCCCCCTCAGGTTTGGTCACCCTGAAGCCCATGGGACCCCCACCCCTCCACCCACCCACCACAGCCATCCCGTGGGTGCCGGGTCCCCACTCACAGCTGCTCCTGCAGCTCCAGGATGACGCCCTCCAGCTCCCTCTTCTCCAGCTGGTTCTGCACCATCACCTCCTCCAGCCGCAGCTTCAGCTGCTTGTTCTCTGCCTCCAGGTCCTTCAGCTGCGACTCCCGCAGCCTCACCAGCTCCTCCAGGTACCCCTGGGCAAGGCCACCAGCACCCATGTCCCCATTGTCCCCAAGGCCACCCAGGGTGACAAGGAGAGGGCAGTGGGGAGGACTGGGGGGACCACTCAGGGGTGGGAGCAGGGGGGGCAACCCCAACCCTGACCCCAACCCTGATAGGGTTAAACACCAGGCAGGCTGGCAGCAAGGGTCTTGGGGGGTTTTGGGGTGTTTTGGTGGTTTTTGGTTTTAATTGGTTGGAAATGGAAGTGCTGAGGTGCTGACAGGCTGATCCTGCTCTGACCTCTGCTGTCAGAGTGCTCCCAAAGAGTGTGGTGATAGGGGCTTTGGATGTATGAATGTAAATGTGAATGTAAATATAAATATAAATGTAAATGTAAATATAAGATATAAAGATATAAAGATATAAATATAAATAAATATGTACTATATACTATATATGGTATACTATATAATATACAATATAAAACATATAATATAGAAATTAATATATGTTATATATTATATATTTATATATATGATATATAATATACCCACAATACATAATATATAATATATTGCATATTATATATCATACATATTGTATATATTGTATAATATAATATTTGTTATACTACAATGTATCTAATATTATATATATAATATGTATAATATATATTATATATTCTACATATAATATATATTTTATATATCCATAATACATAATATATTGTATATTATATATTATATGTCATATATATTATATATCTTATATATTATATATTACATATTATATATTACATATTATATGTTGTATAAGATTTGTTATACTATAATATATAATATATAAGATGTATAATATGTATTATATATTTTATATGTATATATGAAATTGAAATATAAAATATAAAATATATAATATATATTATATATTATATAATATATAATATATAATATAAAATGTATAATATATAAGATATGATATATAGTATATAGTATATAGTATATAGTATATAGTATATAGTATATAGTATATAGTATGTAATATATAATATAAAATGTATAATATATAAGATATGATATATAGTATATAGTATATAGTATGTAATATATAATATATAATATATAATATATAATATATAATATATAATATATAATATATAATATATAATATATAATATATAATATATAATATATAATATATAACATCTCTCTCTCTCCACATCCACCCCAGCTCCCTGGTACCTTCTGGGCATACACGATGCGGAATTTCTTCTCCATCTTGCGCCACTTGTTGTACCAGCTGTCGTCATCAGTGACCAGGGGCAGGTAGGGGTGGTCGGGGGAGCTGTCCTCACTCGTGCTGCTCCCCACGCTGCCCCTCTCCTCCTCCTCACTCAGGTGGTCATACCTGGGGGGGGGGACACACGGGGAAGGGGCTCAGTGGTGGAGGTGACACCGCAGCCAAGGGTGGGGGGAGCCAGCAGGGGCAGGGGGGTGCCCAGGACACCCCAACTGCTCTCACCTCTGGGTGAACTTCAGGTAGGGGGTGTAGTCAATGACCATGGGCATCTTCCCATCCATCACCTCACCCTTCAGGCAGAAGCTGAGAGGTGACACAAGGAGCAGAGAGAGTCAGGTTTTGGAGTGGGGGGACAGTGGGGGACCCCCTCATCACACCCCCCCCCCCCATTTTTACCTGAAGTCAATGGTCCCCAGCCCGACGAGCATCCCAGTGAGCACCACGGCCTCTTCCCGCAGCATGATGGACCCATCCTCATAAAACCTCCTGGGAGAAGGGAGGGGAAACGTGGCACCACGGGCACACACCAGCACCCCAAACCCCCCCCCCTGCCTCCCCCGAGGTGGTTGAGGGGGGTGGGCTGCTCACCGGGTGGTCCGGGTGTCCCTCAGGGCTGTGGTGAGGTACTCAGAGATCCGTTTCTCCATCAGTGCCACACGGATCCAGGCCCGGCCCTACAAGGGGACAGCCCTGAGGACCGTGGCCACCAGTAGCCACCCACTGGGTGTCACCTTCAGCTGTCCCCTGCCACGGTCCTGCCTGTCCCCTGAGGGTCTGGGCACTATCAGGAGTGTGGCCTCCACCCCAGAGCTGCTTATGGCCCCGTTTTTCCCTCATGGGGACCTCCAGGTCCTGGTTCAGCCCAGTGACCCCGTGGGGAGCTGTGGGGTGAGATGGGGCTGCAGGAGGGGGAGGGGATAGGGACAGAGAGAGTGGGATTGGGATTGGGATTGGGATTGGGATGGGGATGGGATGGGATGGGGATAGGGGTGAAAATGAGGATGAGATGGGATGGGTTTGGGATAAAATGGGCAAAAGATGAGGATGGAGATGAGGATGGGATGAAACAGAGATGGGATGTGATGGAGATGGGGGTGAGTTGGAGAGGGGGGTGGGATAAAATGAAGATTAGGACAGAAATGAGGAGGGGGATGGAGATAGGATGATGAGGGACATGGGACAGTGATGGGGATGAAGATGGGGGTGGGTCCCTGTGCCAGGGACTGGGTGTGAATGGAAACAGGGGCGGGGACAGGAACAGGGCTGGGGACAAGGACAGGGCTGGGGGTGGCACCTCCCTGACCTTGGCCCTGGAGGTGCTGATGTTCTCCATGTTCTCGATGCTGCTGACGCAGTTGTTGGGGACTTTGCTGCAGGCCAGGCGGATGTAATCCCAAAACCCGTGCTGCCCATCCGAGCTGAACCAACTGATGGGACCTGCGGGGACCCAGGGGCTGCAGGGGACACAGGGACCCCAAAAAACCCCGACCCGGAGCCCCGGACAGCGCTCGCGGTGCTGTCACTCGTGTGACACAGCTCTGGGGACACGAAGACTCGAGGGGGCTGCAGGGCCACCTGTCCCCAAGGGTCCCTTTTACCTTTGAAGCGGTGGCTGAGGATCTGCTCGAGGATGGCAGCAAAGTTCACAAACTCCTCCGAGGAGTCGTCGATGGGGTCTGCCGTGTATTTGTCCAGCAGGCTCTTCACCGAGAACCTGAGGGAAGAGTGGGTGGGTGGGATGGGCGTCACGGGTGGGAGCGGACTCCCACACAGCCCCCCACCCCCCAATCCTTCTTCTTGGGCGTGTGACCAAAACGCTTCTGCAGCTTTTGGCTTCGGGGCAGGAAGAAGGGGGGGGGGGGGGGGGAAGGCTGTGCCTCGCTGACCCCCGTGTCCCCGGGGATCCCTCCGGGGCAGCCGCCGCTCCCCCGCCGTGCAAGTGGCCAGGAAGGGCGAACAAAGGCCCCTTCCTCCCCGGCCGTGCGCGGGCGGTGATGGTTTCCCTTTCCGCCGCTCCTGCCCCGTGGAGAGAAAGATGCTGGAGGCACGAAAGGAGCTGAGAGCCCGGCTGGGCAAGGGGTGGGGGGCGGGACGGGGCGGGGTGGGTGGTCAGGGCCACGCGTGGGGAGGGTGAGGTTTGGGGGTGATGGCAGGGGAAGGGTGGGGTCACCGTGGAGGTGGGGTCTGGAGGTGTTTGGTGCGATGGTGGGGAGGGTCTGGAGATGGGCTGGATAGAATGAGGGGACTGGAGGTACCCCTGAGGCATGGCAGGAGGATCTAAAGGGGTCCTCATGTCATGAGAGTGGGGGCTAGAGGTGCCCTGTGACATGATGGGGAACTCTGGAGGGTCTCCATGTCGTGACAGTGAGGTCTAGAGGGGGTCCCCCTGTCATGACAGCGGGTTCAGGAGGGACCCCATGCCATAGTGATGAGGCCTGAGCGTCACCATGTCATGAGAGCAGGGTCTAGGAGTGCCGTGACAAAGAGCCCTGGGTGTCCCCATGTCGTGATAGTGGGATCTAGAGGTGTCCCTGCCATGGTGAGAAGCCCTGGGGTCCCCCAGACCCTAAAATCAGGACCTGTGGTTCCCTGGCATGGTGACCCCAAGCCTCAGTGCCCCCCATGTCCCACCCTGTGCCCCCCAGGCTCCAGTCACAGCCCGGCACAAGCAGCCCCTGACCAAGGGCTGGGGGGTGTCACCCCATCCCTGTGCCTGGGGACAAACAGGGGGCACCAGCCCCCCTCCCACCTGTCCCCACCACACCACCCTTGTCCCCCCCATCGGTCCAGGTGGCCGCTGCCATGGCAACCCTCATCCTCCATCCCTGCTGCCTCCATTCCTCCATCCCTGACACACGGAGCAGAGCTTGGAGGGAGGGGGGTGGGGGGGAGCCTGACGTCACTTCCTAGGCCCCCCGACCGCAGGGGGGTCCCCAACCCCATCGCCCCCCTTCTCCCTGCCCTGCTGCCCCCGGGCACCAGCTCCCCCCCCCATCCCTTCTGCCTCCCCCCCCCGCCCCCCCCCTGCTGCCCCGGGGCATCACCAGCACCCTCCATATTGGCGCTGTGTCCCCAGCCCCCCCCCTCAACACCACCCCCGGACCCCCCTCAGCTTCACCGCCTGCAGCCCCCCCCCCCCCCGCCTGTAGCCCGTCCCCCCCCCGCCTTTCCCTGCATCCCCATCCTCCTTCCCTGCTCTAAATCTGAATTCCCCCCCTAGCAAAAAACGAGCACACCACCACCAAACCCCCCCCCGGGGTGATCGGGCTGCTGGGGGGTGTGAAGAGCCCCCCCAGCCCTCCTCCTCCCCGTCTCCCCCCCTCCTTAACCCTCCTCCTCTTCCTCCCATCCCCCTCTCCATCTCCATCCCCGGCACCGCTGCTCCCCTCTCTCCCTCACCTTCCCCCCGTTATTATTTTGGGGGTTCCCCCTTTCTTCATCGAACCCCCCCCCTCTTTTCCCTTTCCCCCCCCCCCCCCCCAACCTGCAGACGGTGATGAGGTTTTTCCTCTCCACGGCGATGTTCCTGGAAGAGGTTTTCTTGGCGGAGAGCCCCAGAGCCATGGCAGCCCGCAGCCGACTCCCTCCCACCCAGCTCGGCAAGGCCACGGCCGATGGCCCCTTCCCCCGGGGGACACCTTCCCCCGTGTGTCCCCCCCCCCCGACCCACGCCAACCAAACACCCCCCCCCCCCAAGCCCCGCGCAGGCTTCGCTCCGATGATGCCCACGGCAACGGGCCGGGCGCCGCCCCCCCCCCCCAAAAAAAAAAAAAAATCCAGGGATGCGGGGCCTCAGCCTCACCCCGCCCCCCCGTCCCCTCGTCCCCGTCCCCCCCCAAATTTCACGCCTGGGGTGGGAATAAAGGGGAAAGGAGGGGGAAGATGGGGGGGTTACTGTCCTCCCCCGGGGGGGGGGGGGCATTTCTGCCCAACCCCTCACCGTGACGTCCTCAGGGGGGGGAACAGGGTCCAGTCGGAGCTTGGGCAGCCCCCCCCCCCCCATAACTAAGGGGGTCCTTGGCCCCCTCCCCACGGCCACCCCCCTCCCTGCCTCGGGTCCCTGCTTTGGGGGCTGCTGAGCATCCCTGCTCCCTGTGGGGTCTGGGGGTGCATGAGACCCCCTCCCCTCACCCCCCCACTCCCCGAGCAGGGGGAGCGTGGAAAGGTGAACCCCCAGGGCTGGCTGTGCCGAGGGGGGAGTCCCCCCAGTGCTCCCAACACCTCAGTTCTGTGCCGTGCCTCAGTTTCCCCCCCGATGTAACAGACAAATCGGGGAGGGGGTGAATCCCACAGGCACCCACGCGTGTGTGTGTGCGTGTGTGTGTGTGTGTCCCCGCAGCACCCAGATAAATCAGAGTCACCCTCAGCAGAGAGGTGAGCCCCCCAACCCTGGGGACACCTCCCACCCCTCCTCTGCGCCCTGCAAAGAGCCCCCAACACATAGCACCCAGCCGGGGGGCAGCAGGGTGACCCGCAGGGGAGGGACCCCCCCAAATCCCCGGGGTGCTGTAGGGAGGAGAGCCCTTGGCAGCACCCCGATAACGCCCGGGCCCTTATCTGGGCACCCAGCCCGCAGCTATCACCCACCCCCACCCCACGCCACCCGCCGCGGGTGTCACCGCGTCCCCAAAGCAGGGGACAGGCTCCGTCTGCGCTGTTCCCCTCGGTGCCACCTTGGCCGTGCCACAAGCGATGTCCCAGCATCCGGGATGTCCCCACGGGTGTCCCCAAGCACAGGGGGCAGGGAGGGGGTTGGCGTCTACATGTGCACACGCGTGTGCGTCTGTGTGGGCTCGCCCACCCTTGTCGCTTTCCCCGTGCCCCAGGATTTGGGGCTGGGAACCCTTTCTGCAGATGTAGAGACGCAGGCACACGGGTGCACACGCGTGTGCAAACGCACACGGGCACATTGAGCGTGCACCCAGGTGTGGGAGCACACAGCCAGGCACACGGGTGCACGCACACGGGCTCGCACACGCGTGTGCACACACACACACACACTCTTGTGCACACACACACACACACACGCAGCCCTCACTCTGAAGCCACCATCCCTGTCCCCCCCCCTCTCCACAGAGCACCCTGGGGACAGCTGGAGGCCCGGCCATGTCCCCTGACCCTTCCAGGCCCCCCCACGCCCCCTTTCCCCCACCCTCCCAGCCTGGGGAACCTCCTTGGGAACCCCCCTTTTTTTTTTTTTAATTTTTTTTTAATGAAAAAAAAAAAAAAGAGAAAAACCCCAACCCCGGGAGAAGAAGGGGGGGGGGGACACACACAGATACACACAGCCCGAGGGTTCCCGGGGATTCCCCCCCCCAGGGAAACCCCGAGATTGGTAAACAAGATAGTGGGGGGGGGGGGGGAAGGAGGAAGGAGGGGGGGGGGGCACTGGGAGAGCAAACTGGCCAAGCTGGGACCGGGCGAGCGGCTCTGGGGAGGTCCAGGCCAGGCAGGGTGCAGCCTGGGTGCTTGCAAGATGTTGCACCCCGATAACCTTGTTTACGGGGGGCCCCGGGGGGGCGGGAGCCCCGAGGGGGGGGGGACAGATTAGGGAGGTGACGGTGACTCAGGGCATTCGGGTGTCGCTGGCAGCTGCGGGCAGAGCGCGGGCAGGGGCGGCGCGGAGGCACCCCCGGGGTAGGTGTGGGGGGCACGGGGGGCACCCGGGGGTCTCCCTGGGGGTGTCGGTGGGGGTGGGGGGGTCAGATGGAGCAGGTACGGTGGGGGGAGCACCCCTGGGGGGTTCTCCGGAGAGGGGTGGTGGGGTCTGTAGGGTTGTGAGAGGGGAGGGGGTGCTGGGGTGGGAGGTGATGTGGGGTGGGGATCCTGGGGGTTGGAGGGGGGAGCTGCATGGGTGGGATGTATGGGATCCATGCTGAGCACCTGCTGCTCATGGGGTCCCAGCCATGCTGCACGGGTGGGATGGGATGTATGGGATCCATGCTGAGCTGCGGTGGTACCTGCTGCGTGAAGGGTCCCAACCACGCTGCGTGGGTGGGGTGGGACGTATGGGATCCATAGTGAACCAGGCCAGTACCCACTGTGGGAGGGAGCCCACCCACGCTGCAGGCATGGCGTGGAACGTATGGGATCCATGCTGAGCTGCGTTTGGTACCGGCTGATGCTTGAGGGATCCCGGCCACGCTGCGTGGGTGGTGTGGGGTGTATGGGATCCATACTGAGCTGTGGTGGCACCCACTGCAGGAGGGAATTCAGCTGTACCATGGAGAGGGCTTGGGGATGTATAGGATCCATACTGAGCTGTGGTGGTCCCTGCTACTCCGGGGATTCCAGCCACAGTGCATGGATGGTGTGGGATGTATAGGATCCATACTGAATGCCTCTGCGGGAGGAGCGGGCTCCGTGCTGCAGGGGGCCCGTGTGTGCTTGGGGAGGTATGGGCTCTATACTGAGCCGTGATGGATGGGGTGAGGCACAGGGGCTGTGCGGGGCGGGAGGTATGGGCTCTATACTGAGCTCCTTGGCAGTGTAGGGTAGGAGACATGTCGGGTGTAGGAGGTATGGACTCCATACACCCGGGTTGTACCCTATAGGAGCTTTGGGCTCTATACTGCGCACCTGGGGTGTATCCTATAGGAGGACTGAGCTCTCTGCTGGGCACATGGGGTGTACCCTATAGGAGCTTTGGGCTCTATCTGGCCCGGGGCGATGCCGGGGGTGCAGGCTTCGTCCCGACCCCCCGTGTAGGACATATGGGCTCTATAGGGTTCGGGTGGCACAGGGACGGCTACGGCGGGTCGGGGTGACCTGGGCACAGGGTCCCGCTCTCCCCCCAGCCCCTCACCCGGCCCCGGGACAAAGCGGGGGGCAGCGGGGGGAGCGGGGCGGGGTCCCGGGCGTTATCAGCGGGGCACAGCCCGGTACACCGGGATGATGCAAGAGCCGCCGGAGGGACCGGGGGGGGACCTGGGGGGGAGCCCCGGGACGGGACGGCCTGGGGGGGCCGGGGGCAGCCGGCGCTGCGAGGCCAGGCGGGGCAGGAAGGAGGAGGCCGGGTCCGGAGCCGTCCCGGTTCCCGTGGCCCCGCCGCGGCTCCCGCGCCCCGTCGGGGATCCCGCGGCCCCAGCGGGGGCTCCGTGACCGCCCCCTCCCCGGCTCCCGCCGCCCCCGCCGGCATCACCCTGGTGAGATCTAGGGGGGCTGGTCCCCCCCCTCAAAGCCCCCCCCCCACGCCCTGATCTTTCAGACACCCCCCCCCGCTGCACACCCCTGGGTCAGGATGGTGCAGGGGGGCAACCAGGGTCCCCGTTTCCCCCCCAAACTGGGAGGGGGGGGTGGGTGTCCCGCTGAGGCTGGGGGGGTTGGGGAGGACCCACCCAACCCCCCACCCCCCACCCCGGAGGCTCTGGGACTGGGGGACAAGTGGAGGGTCATGGGGTCGGGTTATAGGGGAGGGGGGGCCCCGCTGGGTCCCCCGAGGCTGCCGCGGGGGGGGCACAGTGCGGGGCCAGGTCGCCCCCTGGCGGTTGTGTGTGTCCCCCCCCCCCGCCCCCCTCCCCGGCTCTGGGGCAGCTGCGGGCCAGAGGGAGAACGGGGGGGGCAGAGGGAGGTTGCAGGTACACGCTGCATCCCCCCCTCCAGGCACCCACCCGCCCCCCGGGGGGGCTTCAGAGGCTTTGGGTGCCTGGAGGGTGGGTGGGGGCAGCAGAACCACCACCCCCCGCCCCGGAGTGGGCGCGCCGGGTTGCTGCGGGGTGCGTGTGCCATCCCGCTCCAAGCGGCACCCGTGAGCCCCGTTGTGCCTCAGTTTCCCCTTTCTCACCCCAATGCTCTGCCAAGGGGCTGGCTGGGGACCCCGGGGGTGGCAGTGGGGGACCCCAGCCCCTGTGCTTGGGTCTATAAGGGACCCTATCTATGTGTGAGGGTCTGTATGAGACCCCAGCCCCTCCATATGGGTCTATACGGGACCCCAGCCCCCGGTCATGGCTCTGTAGGGGCCGTGACCCCTGAGTGCAGGACCCGGTGGAACCAACCGCCCTGCGTGGGCACGGGTGGGCCGGGACAGATGCCGTGTCCCCGGTGAGACTCTGCTGGGGCTCTGCCATCGCCTGACGTCCGTTCCCACCAAGGGCAGGGCACCGGGTCCCCAGGGACCCCCCCATCCCCTCCCGGTCGGCGGGGAGCGGGTGACGCAGGCAGGGACTGCAGGAATGGTCTGGGTGTCCATCCCCCATCCCAAGGGACAAACCCCACATCCTGGGGAACACCGAGTGCTGCCCCAAACCTCCCCTAACATCTTTTCTTCTCCTTTCCCCCCGTGCCCGGTCCAGGCCGGGTTATGGTGCCGCCGGGCTGACTGCTGGGACGCAGCGAGGTGGCAGCAGGGGGCCGAGCCCGGAGCCATGGAGGGGCCCGGCCAGGTAGGGACCCCCGGCCCCAAGCCTCGGCTCTGCCCCCCCGGCCAGCTCCTGCCCTCCCCCCCCCCGGCACGGCCCCGGCGAGGACCTGGGGGTGCTGGTCCCCTCTGAGCCCTTTTCTGTTTTTATCCCACAGGAGGCCTACGAGGAGGGGATGAGGAGGAGCCTGGACCCTGAGGGCTACGAGGATCCTGGAATAAAGAGCTCCCGCCTGTCCCTGGGGGAGATGAGCAGTGAGTGGCTCCCCCGGTGCTGGGGGACAGGGGTACACTTGGGCACCAGGGTTGCATGGGGTGGCACTGCATGGTCACTGGTGTCACACGGGCACCAACATTGCATGGGGTGGCACTGCATGGTCACTGGTGTCACACGGGCATCAGGGTTGCTTGGGGTGGCACTGAGTGGGCACTGGTGTCACACGAACACTGGGGTTGCGTGGGGTGGCACTGCATGGTCACTGGTGTCACACGGGCATCAGGGTTGCTTGGGGTGGCACTGAGTGGGCACTGGTGTCACACGAGCACTGGGGTTGCATGGGGTGGCACTGCATGGTTATTGGTGTCACATAGGCACCAGTATGGTAGAGGTGACAGCATTGCATGAGTGCTGGCACCAGCTTTGTGTGGGAAGTGGCACTGGGTGGGTGCCAGTGCCTCAGGGGCACCAGTGGACCCTGCATGAGTGGCATGCTGCATGGGTGTCAGTCTTGTGGGTGCCAGTGTGGCACAGGGATCAGAGAGCACAGGGTGTGGGGGTGCCAGGGCTGCAGTGGCACCAGGCTGCATGGCAAGGAGGTGTTGCACGGGCAGGAGCACTGCACAGGAATGTTGCATGGGTGCCAGGGTCGCATGGGCACGGCGTTGCATGGGTGCCAGCGTTGCACAAGCATGTTGCACGGCTGCCAGCATTGCACGGGCACCAGCATTGCACGGGGGCAAGTGTTGCACGGGTGCCAGTGTTGCACGGGCAGGGGGCTCTCTCAGAGCCCGGGGGGGCTCAGACAGGACACTCAGCCCTCAGGGTCACATCGTGCCCAGGCAATGACACCCGGAGCAGGTGAGGTGGCACTTCCAGGGCTGTGGGTGCTGAACCCGGGGACCCAGAGCCCCGCGGGAGCTAAGGGAGGGTCTTTGTGCCCCAGAACGTCCCTTTTCCCAAAGTTAATTTGGAGCCACCGCCCCAAGGGGGTGCTCAGGCCACGCCAGCACCCAGCTCCTGGGGTCCCCTCTTTTTTTTTTTTTTGGGGGGGGTGTGCAGGGGGTAACGCTGCCGCCTGTTCTGCGCAGGGGCCAGCGCTGGCACCGCGTCCCCCCTGCAGGCTTGGAGGGCCAGAGCCGAGCAGCTGAAGCCCCTGCGGTGAGTCCCCCCTAAACTGGGGAGGGGGGGGGCCGGCTGCTGCCCCACCTGCCCGGCTGGCATCGGCAAGGGGAGGCTGCTGGCACCCATGGGTGCCGGCGCTGACCCCCCCGTCCCGGCGGTGTGTGTTTTGCAGGCAGTATCTGCCCGGCCGCCGGGGATGCTATGACCTGGATGGGAGGAGGCACGGGGCCGGGGCCCCCCCGGGACAGGCCAGGCAGCGTGAGTGACCGCGGGGACACCGGGGGACAAAAGCCAACCCCGGCGTGTGTCCCCCATAGCCCTCCGTCGCGACGCTCACCCTGGCTTTGCCACCCCCGCAAGGTGTCCCGCAAGGGTGAATGTCACCCGGGTGTCAGGGCAGGCTGCGGGGTGGCCGTCACCCGGGTGTCAGGGCACACCGCGGGGTGACCGCTGCCACTTGCCCGTAATCGCCGGCTGATTGAGGATAAATAAAGCCTTTGTTTGGGGTGAGGACAAGAACCACTTGGGGCTGAACGCCGGCTGGCGCCGGGCGGCTCGGCGGTGGTGACAGCGGGCTGGGACGAGGACAGGCTCGTGCCCAGGTGCCACGCCGCTGGGGACACCAGGAGGGGACACACGTGCCCTGTCCCCAGCCCCGTGGGCGCGGTACCCTTCAGCTGGCAGAGCGGGGTGCGGGTCTGGTGGCATCACCCCGGTGGGTGGCACCGACCTGGCAGCGAGGGGACCGCCGTGGTCCCCAGAGGGGTGCGGGGGGGACAGGGTGAGCTTGTCCCCGCCACCGGGGTGGCTGCGGGCGGGCGGGAGCTCCGCCGGTGTTTACTGTCAGCAAAGGCAAAGTGCTCCGGGATTTATGGTGCACACAGGGCGGCTGCGGGGCGTGGGGCTCGTCCTCCCCCTTTATAGAGCTGGGGGGGCCGTGGGCAGCGCAGGGGGGGGCGCAGGTAGGCAGGGGACGGGGACAGGGACAGGGACACCCGGGGATGTGCTGTCCCTGTGTCAGCCCGAGGGACAGGGACCGGTGCTGGGGTCAGAGCTGTGCTGGTGGTGGGGTGGGGGGGGGTCAGAGGGTGACCACCAGCTCTGCCCTCCCCCTGGTCCCCATGGTGTCCCCAGACTGTCACCCTGCCCAGGAGGTGGGCTGCGGGGATGGGAGGGGCTGGAGCTGGGCAGAAGCAAGGGGGGAGGGAAGGGAGGGACAAATAAACGAACCCCAGCTGGGGCTGGGATGGGCAATGGGTGGGGGACACGTCCAGAGAGTCCCAACTGGGTTATGGGGCAGGGGACACCTCCAGGAGCCCCAGTTGGGGGGGATGGGTGGGGGTGATGGGGCAGGGAACACCTCCAGGAGTCCCTGTTGGGGATGTGTGGGGCTGATGGGGCAGGGGACACCTCCAGGAGCCCCAGTTGGGGCTGGGTGGGGGTGATGGGGCAGGGGACACCTCCAGGAGTCCCAAGTGGGGTTGGGTGGGGGTGATGGGGCAGGGGACACCTCCAGGCAACTGCAGTCGGATCTGGGGTGGGGGTGATGGGGGGAGACAGCTCCAACAGACCCCAAGGGGGTCAGCAGGCACCAACTAACCCGGGGGTGGTTCTGCTCACAGCTCCATCAGTGACCGATGTGGACCTGGAGGCGTCAGGAAGCAGGAGGCCCGTGTCCCACCAGGACACCCATGAGGTGGGTGCTGCCCTAGGGACCCCCACATCCCCTCTCCATTCCTGTGGGCGGGCAGACAGTGTGGCCACCTGGGGACAAACCCCACGCCAACCCCTGGGGGGACACAGGGGCACAATGGGGGTGTGGGGGTGCTGGCAGGGGCAGCCACAGCTCTGGGGCTGCTGGGGGACCTTGGCGCGGGCAGGGGACCTTGAACCCTCCCCTGGCTCTGGCTGCAGGGCTACGTGGAGCTGCATGAACTGGTCGTGGGTAGCACGAAGGAGCTGTTCTGGATGGAAGCTGCCCACTGGCTCAAGCTGGAGGAGGACTTCAAGGAAGCCGGGCACTGGAATCAGCCCCATCTTTCCTTCTTGACCTACCGCAGCCTCCTGGAGATCCGCAGGGCTTTGGCCAAAGGTGGGGACCCCAGGAAGGGCCGGGATGTTGCCGGGGGGACTCCCCAAGGCCAGCAGGTTGGTGACAGCTCTGTCCCCTACAGGCGCAGTGCTCTTCGACGTGGAGGCCACCTCGCTGGCTGCCATCGCCCACGTCCTCATCGACCAAATGATCTACGAGGGGCAGCTCAAACCCCAGGACCGGGAGGACATCCTGAGGACGCTGCTGCTGCAGCACAAGTAGGGGCAGGGCTGGCAGCCCCTTGGGGGGGGGGTGCGGGGGGACACACATACACACACACACCCCCCAATGTCCAGGCTGGATCCATCCCCAGCAAATCCCGCTGGAACCCGGCACAGGCTGGAAAAACCCCTCAGCCATTTGGCTTCGCCTCCCAGCCCAGTTTGGGGGGGTCCCCACGCAGCCCCGGGGCTGGGGATGTGTTATGGGGGTGGGTTTTGCTTTTGGGTTTTTTTTTTTTCGGTTTTCCGGGGGGGTCAATGGTGCTGACCCACCTGATCCCCCCCCACCCCAGGCACCCCAGAGAGGGAGAATCGCTCGGGACACCCGCGCAGCTCCAGCGCTCGGGCACCGGGAGGGCAGAGGCGGAGCAGCCGCTGCTGCGGGAGCAACAACCCCTGGAGCTGCGGAGCCTCGGGGGCACCGAGCAGGTGAGAGGGGACAACGGGGACATGAGGGACACAGGGGGGACTCTGGGGGGCAAGGGACAAAGGTGTCAGGTCCGGCCAAAGCTGTCAGACGGGTGCATTTGCACGGACGAGCGCAGGCTCACGCAGACGGTCACCCGCAGCCTTCCTGGCACGTGGGGTCACACGCGTGAACATGCGTGTGCAGGCGTGCAAGCAGGGGAGGTGTTGCCGTGGGATGGTGTAGAGGTGGTGGTGAGGGAGCTGGGCTTGGAGGGGACACAGTAGGGATGGAGGGGGACACACCAGGGATGGATGGGGACACACAGGAGATGGTGGGGGACACACGGGAGATGGAGGGGGACACAGTAGAGATGGAGGGGACCAGGGATGGTGAGGGACACACTGGAGATGTAGGGGGACACATAGGGATGGAAGGGGACACACCAGGGATGGTGGGGGACACAGTAGAGATGGTGGGGGACACACCAGGGAGGAAGGGGGACACACCAGGGGTGGTGGGGACGTGCAGGGGAAGTTGTGGGGACATACAGGGGATGGTGGGGGACACATCGAGGAGAGAAGGGGACACACCAGGGCTGGAGGGTGACACGCAGGGGACAGCCACCAAAGCCAGCCAGTTGACTCCTGCCATTGCTCTGCCCACCACAGAGCCTGGGGGGCACCACGAGCCCCCTGCTCCCCCAGAAGGTCCCCGAGGATGCTGAGGCCACCTTGGTCCTCGTGGGTGAGTGGGCAGGGGGGGCAGGGTTGGGGTGCTGGGTGCTGGGTGAGGGTGGTGGGTGGGGGGTCGGGGTGCACAGTGGGAGCTTTGGTGTCCTCCTGCTCGCTCACTCGCTGCTTTTCTTGCACTTTTTTGGCTCTCCCCACCCTCAGCCCTCACTGCCACCGCTGCTGCTGCTCAGCGCTGCTCTCCCTCATGTCCCTCTGTCCTCTGTGTCCCCAATGTCCCCGTGCTCCCACGCCCACCCACCCCTCCGTCCCCATATCCCTGCACCTCTGCCTCCTGATGTCTGCATGCCCTGCCTATTCCCTTTGTCCCTCATGTCCCCACCTGTGTCACCTCCCAATAACTCCATCCTGTTCCTCCCTGTCCCCTTGTCCCCACACCCCAATGTTCTGATGTCCCCATGCTCCTGTGTCCCCACATCCCCATGTCCCTGTACCTCTGCCTCCTGATGTCCGTGTGCCCTGCCCCATTCCTTTTGTCCTCACAACCTGTCACCTACCAATAACCCCATCCCTGTTCCTCTGTGTCCCCGTGTCCCCACACCCCAATGTTTTGTTGTCCCCATGCTCCTGTGTCCCCATGACTGTGTCACCTGCCAATAACTCCATCCCTGTTACTCTGTGTCCCCTTGTCCTCACACCCCAATGTTTCGATGTCCCCATGCCTGTCCCCTGTGACCCCATCCCATCCCATCCCATCCCATCCCATCCCATCCCATCCCATCCCATCCCATCCCATCCCATCCTCCCCCCAGGCTGTGCAGCCTTCCTGACCAGCCCACTTGGCCTTCGTGCCGCCTGAGGGCCGCTGCCACCTGGACGGTGTCCTCGATGTCCCCCTTGCCCGTCCGTTTCCTCTGGGTGCTCCTGGGCCCCGACTCCCCCCACCTCAGCTACCACGAGATCGGCCGCGCCGTTGCCACCATGATGGCTGAGAGGGTATGGGCTCACCTGCCACCCCCTGTGTCACCCCCAGTGCCACCCCCTGTGTCACCCCCAGTACCACCTGCAGTACCACCCCCTGTGTCACCCCCAGTGCCACCATCACTGCCATCCCCAGTGCCACCATCACTGCTACCATCACTGCCACCATCACTGCCACCCCCTGTGTCACCCACAGTGCCACCCACAGTGTCACCCCCACTGTCAACCCCCGTGTCACTCCCTGTGTCAGCCCCAGTGTCACCCCCAGTGCCACCATCACTGCAACCATCACTGCCACCCCCAGTGCCACCACCACTCCCACCACCACTGCCACCCCCAGTGTCACCCCAGTGCCACTATCCCCATGTCCCTTGTCCCTCCATCCCTATGTCCCCAGACCCCTCCATTCCCATATCCCCTGTCCCTCCACCCCCATGTCCCTTGTCCCTCCATTCCATGCCCTTGTCCCTCCATCCCCACATCCCCTGTCCCTCCATTCCCACCTCCCCAGACCCCCCCATCTCGATGCCCCCTGTCCCTCCATCCCCCTGTCCCTCTCCCCCCATCCCCACGTCCCCTGTCCCCACACAAAGCCCCCTCAGGGTGTTCCCAGCAGCACCCAAAGGTGTGGGAGCTGCCTACACCCCTTCTCCCTGGGCCACCCCACAGATTTTTCGTCGGGATGCTTACCTGGCCGAGGGTCGCCAGGACCTTCTGAGGGGGGTGGAGGACTTTTTGGAGGCCAGCATCGTCGTGCCACCCACCGAGACCCCCAGTGAGCAGCTGCTCCACGCCCTGGTACCCCTGCAGCACCAGCTCCTCCGCCGCCGCTACCAACCCCCCGAGAAGACCTCGGGAGGGGATTTCTTGAAAGACCTGGGTAGGTTGGGGGGACCCCAACACCCCACACCCACCCTCAGCACCTTCATCCCCGCGCTTGGTGGGACTCCAACCTTCCATGTCCCCCTCTTTGTGTCCCCAGGGCTGGAGGAGCCGGGGCAGGAGGAGGATGACCCCCTGAGGAGGACAGGGAGACCTTTTGGGGGGTTGGTGAGGGACATCTGCAGGAGGTACCCCAAATATCTCAGTGACATCAAGGATGCTCTCAGCCCCCAGTGCTTGGCCGCTGTCATCTTCATCTACTTCGCGGCGCTGTCACCCGCTGTCACCTTTGGAGGGTTGCTGAGTAAGGAAGGGGACGAGGGGGGGGATGTGGGGTGGGAGGGAGGTGGCAGAAACCACAGCGTGGTTGGAAGGGACCTCCTGAGCTCATCGGGTCCGACCCCCCCTGCTACACCAGGACCATCCAGTGGGGGGGCGCATCAAGGGCACATTCAGGTGGGGTTTGGAAACCTCCAGAGAAGGAGACCCCATAACCCCCCCCCCCCCCAGAGGCCAGGGCTCTGTCACCCTCCCAAATGAAAACCTTCACCCAGGACAGGTTCAGGTGGGGTTTGGAAACCTCCAGAGAAGGAGACCCCACAAACATCCCCCCCCCAACCCTGGGCAGCCTGGGCCAGGGCTCTGTCACCCTACCAAGTGAAAACCTTCACCCAAGACAGGTTTAGGTGGGGTTTGGAAACCTCTAGAGAAGGAGACCCCTAACCCCACCCCAAAGGCCAGGGCTCTGTCACCCTCCCCGTGAAATCCTTCACCCAGGACATGTTCAGGTGGGGTTTGGAAACCTCCAGAGAAGGAGACCCCACAAACCCCTCTCTGGGCAGCCTGGGCCTCTCTCACCCTCCCAGTGAAACCCTTCTCCTGCTGTTTGTGTGGGACTTCCCCCACCCATCACCCCTTCTCCTACCACTGGGGACATCCCCGAGCTGGGGGAAGGGGTGGCACCTCCTGGGGATGGACCCGGGGGGGTGTGGGGAGTGATTGCAGCCCCTTAGCCTGGATGGAGGAGGGGGGGACAGTGTCCTGGCACCCACCAGCTCTGTGTCTGTGTCCCCCCCCACCCAGGTGAGAAGACCAAGGGTATGATGGGGGTGTCGGAGCTGCTCATCTCTACCTGTGTGCAGTGTGTCCTCTTCAGCCTCCTCAGTGCTCAACCTCTCCTCGTCGTGGGCTTTTCGGGGCCCCTCCTTGTCTTTGAGGAAGCCTTCTACTCGGTGGGTGCCCCCCAGCACCCCTGGGTGCCCCCCTGCACCCAGCCCCTGGGTGCCCCCCACCCATCCCTGCTGATCCCCATGGGGGGGGCAACCCCCGGGGGGTGCTGGGCACAGGGGACAATGCCACGAGGGGGTGGCATGGGGGGGATGGGACACAGAGGGTGGCACAGGGGGGATGTCACACGGGTGATGACGTCATGTGGGTGATGACGTCATGTGGGTGACGTCATAGCATGGCTCGAGCCCTCCATTGGTGGCAGGGGGTGACACCCATCGTGTGACACCCTGTGGGTGCTGCCAGGCAGGTGACCCCACAGAGGTCCTGCCACACCTGGGACCCCCACACAGGGCCACCGTGGGACCCCGGGCTCCTTCCCCAGTGGGTGCTCCGTGGGGCTGACGGGGCTGTCCCCCCCTCTGGCTCCCCAGTTCTGCAGTGCCAATGGCATGGAGTACATCGTGGGTCGGGTCTGGGTCGGGTTCTGGATGATCCTGCTGGTGCTGGTGGTGGTGGCCTGTGAGGGCAGCTTCCTGGTGCGCTACCTGTCCCGCTACACCCAGGAGATCTTCTCCTTCCTCATCTCCCTCATCTTCATCTTCGAGACCTTCTCCAAGCTCGTCACGGTGAGGGGGGGGTGTCCCACGGATGGGGGGGCTGCAGGTCATGCTCCTCACCCGTGGGAGAGGGGGGAGGAATGGCAAAAAGTGCAGAGAGGGATGGAGCTCACCTTCCAGCCTCTCCTTCTCCTCCTTCTCCTCCTCCTCCTCCTCCTCCTTCTCCTTCTCCTCCTCGTCCTCATCCTCGTCCTCCTCCTCCTCCTCGTCCTCGTCCTCCTCCTCCTCCTCCTCCTTCTCTTCCTCCTCCTCCTCCTCCTCCTGCCCAGGGGTTTCCCTGCTCCTCCTTTTCTCCACAGGGGGTTCTGGGCACAGGGGGGTGATGCCCAGGTCCTTGCCCAAGACCCATCTCCTGGCTCAGCCTCCCCCTGGCTGGCTGGTGGCAATGGGACATTGACAGATTTATTGGCGCCCAACGTGGGGCCCGAGCTGATTGGCTCGAGCCCAGTTCAAACTTTGACTAATTTGCCTAAATAGTTTGAATTCCAACTCCATGGGAGAATTGGCTTTGCTGCCTGCCCACAGGGACATCCCTGGGGCTGGGGAGGTGACAGTCAGGCCAGGTGTCCCCTCACACCCTGGTTGGGTGTCCTCATGGACAATCCCTTCCCTGCTCCAACCCCATGGGCAAAGGAAGGTGTGGAAAACCCATCCCACTGCTCCCTGACCCTGTCCCTTGCCCTCCCCAGATATTCAGCCAGCACCCTCTGCAGCGACACTACAACGTGCAGCCCACTGCCAGCCCCAGGGTGCCAGAACCCAACACAGCTCTGCTGTCCCTTGTCCTCATGGCTGGCACCTTCTTCTTGGCCTTTTTCCTCCGCAAGTTCAAGAACAGCGCGTTCCTGCCCGGCAAGGTGAGGATTTGGGGTCTTTGCTCCACGGGGACATCCTCAGCCAAAGGGAGGGGGACAGGGGTGGCTTTAATGTGGCCTTGGTGTCCCCGCAGGCCCGGCGTTTGATCGGAGACTTCGGTGTCCCCATCTCCATCTTCATCATGGCCCTGGTGGACTTCTTCATCAAGGACACCTACACCCAGGTCTGGGAGGAGTGGGAGGGCAGGGCTGGGGGACACCCAGGGAGCCGGGTGCCCATCCCTGTGTCCCCCTCACTCCTCCACCTCTGCTCCCTTCCAGAAACTCAACGTCCCCAAAGGGCTGGAGGTCACCAACTCGAGCGCCCGGGGTTGGTTCATCAACCCCATGGGGGAGAGAATCCCCTTCCCCATCTGGATGATGTTTGCCTCCGTGGTGCCTGCACTCCTGGTCTTCATCCTCATCTTCCTCGAGACACAGATCACCACGTGAGGACCCCCAGGAGGGATTGGGGGGGGGGGGGATAAAGGGTGGGGGGGGGAGGGGAAAGGGTGGGGGGAATAAAGGGTGGGGGGGGTAAAGGGTGGGGGAATAAAGGGTGGGGGGGAATAAAGGGTGGTGGGGGGTAAAGGATGAGGAGAGGAAAGGGTGGGGTGGAATAAAGGGTGGGGGAATAAAGGGTGGGGAGGGTAAAGGGTGAGGGGGTAAAAGGTGGGGGGGAATAAAGGGTTGGGAGGGAAGGGTAAAGGGTGGGGGAATAAAGGGTGGGGGGGGGGTAAAGGGTGGGGGAAATAAAGGGTGGAGAGGGTAAAGGTTGTGGGGGGGTAAAGAGTGGGGGCAATAAAGGATGGGGCGGGCTGTGGCACCACTGACTCTTCCTCTTCTGTCCCCCCCCCAGGCTCATCGTCAGCAAGCCCGAGAGGAAGCTGGTGAAGGGCACGGGTTTCCACCTGGATCTGCTGCTGATCGTGGCCATGGGGGGGTTGGCAGCACTTTTTGGCATGCCCTGGCTCAGTGCCACCACCGTCCGCACCATCACCCACGCCAACGCCCTGACGGTCATGAGCAAAACCTCAGCTCCTGGGGACAAGGCTCAGATCCTGGAGGTCAAGGAGCAGAGGATCAGTGGCTTGTTGGTGGCCGTGCTCATCGGTGAGATGGGGAGGTGCCTCCTTCCCCCCCTTACACCTCAGGGTGAGGGGTTGGGTGCCCCCTGGATGTCACCCCTGACCTCTCCTTCCCCACCTCAGGTGTCTCCATCCTCATGGAGCCCATCCTGAAGTTCATCCCCCTGGCTGTGCTCTTTGGCATCTTCCTCTACATGGGTGTCACCTCCCTCTTTGGCATTCAGCTCTTTGACCGCATCCTGCTCCTCCTGATGCCACCCAAGTACCACCCCAGCGAGCCCTATGTCACCCGGGTGAGTGACACCCTGAGGCTGGGGCACCCCGAGGTGCTGCCTGGGGCTCCCTGCAGGGCCTCCTGCTCTGGTGCTGACCTCCCCCAAGCATCCCAAAAAAGGTTTAGAGTGCTGAAAGCATCAGCCCAGGAAGGGGTTTGGGGGTGCTTAAGCCACCATCCAGCACCCCAAAAGGTTTTGGGGTCCTGAAGCCACCATGAAGCACCCCAGAAAGGGTTTGGGGTGCTGAAGCCACAACAAAACACCCAAGGAAGGGTTTTGAGGGTGCTGAAATCACCACCCAGGACCCCTGGAAGGTTTGGGGTGCTGAAGCCATCATGAAGCACCTCAGGAAGGGTTTTGGGGTGCTGAAAGCACCACTCCAGGAAGAGGTTTGGGGGTGGTTAAGCCACCACTCAGCACCCCAAAAAGTTTTGGGGTTCTGAAGCCACCATGAAGAACCCCAGGAAGGGTTTAGGGGTGCTGAAAACACCACTCCAAGAAGGGTTTGGGGTACTGAAGCCACCACAAAGAACCCAAGGAAGGGTTTTGGGGGTGCTGAAATCACCACCCAGCACCCCAGGAAGGTTTTGGGGTGCTGAAAGCACCACCCCAGGAAGAGGTTTGGGGTGCTGAAAACACCATTCCAAGAAGGGTTTGGTGTGCTGAAGCCACCATGAAACACTCCAGGAAAGGTTTGGGGTGCTGAAAACACCACCCCAAGTAGGGTTTTGGGGTGCTGGAGCCACCCCCTTTGACCCCTCCCCGGTTCCTTCTCCTCCAGGTGAAGACGTGGCGGATGCATCTCTTCACCTTCACCCAGATCGTGGTCCTGGTGCTGCTCTGGGTGGTGAAATCCACCCCGGCCTCCCTGGCTCTGCCCTTCGTCCTCATCCTCACCGTGCCCCTGCGGCGTTTCCTCCTGCCCCGGATCTTCAGGGACATCGAGCTCAAATGTGTACGTGGGAAGGGATGGAGCCACCCCGGGGCTGGCCCTGTCCCCATCCTCATCCCTGTCCCAGTCCTTGTCCCCACCCCTATTCTCATCCCTGTCCCCTCCCCTGTGCCCATCCTTGTCCCTGTCCCCATCCTCATCCCTGTCCCCACCCTTGTCCTTGTCCCCAGCCTCATCCTGGTCACTGTTCCCAACCCTATCCCATCCCTGTCCCTTTCCCTCTCCTCACTCCTGTCCCCATCCTTGCCCCAACACCATCCCTGTCCCTCTCCCCAGCCTCATCCCCATCCCTGTCCCTATCTTTGTCCCTGTCCCATTCCCTCTTCCCATCCTCATCCCCATCCTTTTCCCCACCTCTGTCCCCGTCCCCATCCTCATCCTCATACCTATCCCTATCCCCATCCCCACTCCTATCCCAATCCTTGTCCCCACCCCTATTCTCATCCCTGTCCCCTCCCCTGTCCCCATCCCCATCCCTGTTCCCATCCCTATCCCCATCCCTCTCCCTATCCTCATCCTCCAATCCTCCTATCCCTGTCCCCATCCCCATCCCCACTCCTGTCCCTATCCTTGTCCCCACCCCATTCTCATCCCTGTCCCCATCCTTATCCCTCTCCCTATCCTCATCCTCACTCCCATCCCTGTCCCCATCCTTGTCCCCATCCCTCTCCCTGTCCCCCCCTCACCCCTCTCCTCTCCCCCCAGTTGGACGCAGACGACGCAGTGGTGACATTTGAGGAGGTGGAGGGGACAGATGTGTACAACGAGGTGCAGATGCCCAGCTAAGGGGTGACCCCCCCCCCCCGACAGCCCCCACCTCCCCCTCCCCAACCCCCCAGGAATGGAGCTTTTTTTAATTATTATTATTATTATTATTTAGTATTTTTCTTTTTTTTTTCCCCTTCTAAAAAATATTTGGGATGTTCTGATCTCACCCAACACTTTGCTGGTGAAGACACCGGGGGGGTTTTGGGGGGGGGGGGGGGTGTCCCACAAACTGTCACCATGCTGTCCCCAAAGCCACCCTGGGGCTCTGACTGGGCTCAAGGAGCTGGAGGAAGAGGAGGGAGGAGGAAGGCAGGGATGGGAGAAGACAGTGAGGATGGGGACAGAGGATGTGTGTGTGTGTTCCCCCCCCCCTTTAGGGGCCCCCCCAAACAAATTTTGGGGTGTACATAGTCCAGTGAGAGGGTTTAGGTATGGAGAGAAGAGAAATCATGCTTTAAAACAAAAAAAAACACAAAAAAAAAGAAAATTACAGCCATGCTTCTGTAGGTAGAGATTGCTGGGAACCAAATCCCCCAAAAGCACCTTAAAAAGGACCAAAAAAAAGGAAAAAAGAAAAAAAAAAAAAAAAAAAAAACAACCCCAAAGCAAGCAGCTGCAAGGAGTGATCTGTATATTTGATGCTAAGGATGGGGGGAGGTTGTAATTTATTTCCCAGGGCTGCTGGGGCTCCCACCGTGTGTGTGTGTGTGTGTGTGTGTGTACATACTAGAAACTAGGTGATATTAAAAAAAAAACCCTCAGATTTTTCTAGAAAAGCTTCTTCTAAAGGCTCCTGGGCAAGGCCTGAGCTCCCCAGCCCAGCCTGGCAGTGCCCTTTGGCTTTAGTGTCATTTTAGTGTCATTCCTCTGGGGTTTTGGAGCCTTTCAGTTAAATCCAGGGAGTTTTTCCTTGGTTTTTTTCCCTTGCTTGCTGACTGCATCTCCTCCCTTTTCTGCTGGGATTGCTCCCAAATTGGCTGAGCAGCCCCCCCTGCACCTGCCAGGGCTGATCCTGTCCTGATCCTTCATCAGGATGAGAATTTTTCTCTTTTTTTTAATTTTAGTTTTATTTTTATCTTAAATCAGAGCAAAGGGAACCCCAAAATCAGCAGAGAAGGGAGGGGATGGTGAAGGGGGGGCAGCCATGCCCAGGGCTGCCTTGGGTTTGGGTTGGTTTAGTTTTATTAATTCTATCTCCAAAAGAAACTATTTTTTTAGGGTTTTAATAAACAAGCTTTAGGGTTAGGGGGGGTTTTTTGTTGGGTTTTTTTTTTTTTTTCCTTTCTTCCCCATCTTCTGTATCAGGCTTTAATAAAGAAATTAATAAAATCAGGAAAGAAATGAGGGTTTTCTTTCTGGTTGGGTATAGGAGGGGGGTTATTTTATTTCATAGAATCATAGAATCATAGAATCCTAGGGGTTAGAAGGGACCTCGAAAGATCATCTAGTCCAACCCCCCCTGCCAGAGCAGGGCCACCTAGAGTACATCGTGCAGGAACGTGTCCAGGTGGGTTTTGAATGTCTCCAGTGAAGGAGACTCCACGACCCCCCTGGGCAGCCTGTTCCAGGGCTCTGTCACCCTTACAGGAAAAAAATGTTTCTGGATATTCAACTTGAACCTCCTGTGCTCCAATTTACACCCATTACCCCTTGTCCTATCACTGGTCACCACTGAGAAAAGCCTAACTCCATCTCCCTGACACTCACCCCTTACATATTTGAAAACATTGATGAGGTCACCCCTCAGTCTCCTTTTCTCCAAACTAAAGAGACCCAGCTCCCTCAGCCTTTCCTCATAAGGGAGATGTTCCACTCCCTTAATCATAGAATCACAGAATCATAGAATGGGCTGGGTTGAAAGAGACCTCAGAGATCATCGAGTCCAACCCTTGAACCATGGCACTGAGTGCCACATCCAGTCTCTTTTTAAATATCTCCAGACACGGAGAATCCACTCCTTCCCTGGGCAGCCCATTCCAATGCCTGATCACCCTCTCCAGAAAGAAATTCTTTCTCATCTCCAACCTAAACCTCCCCTGGCACAACTTGAGACCCTGCCCTCTTGTCTTGCTGAGAGTTGCCTGGGAAAAGAGCCCAACCCCCCCCTGGCTCCAACCTCCTTTCAGGGAGTTGCAGAGAGTGATGAGGTCTCCCCTGAGCCTCCTCTTCTCCAGCCTCAACACCCCCAGCTCCCTCAGCCTCTCCTCACAGGATCTGTGCTGGATCCCTTCACCAGCCTGGTTGCCCTCAATTTTACTTTAAATCTACACAGCACGCTGCTACTTAATCATCTTAGTAGCTCTGTGCTGGACTCTTTCAAGCACTTCCCTGTCCTTCTTGAACTGAGGGGCCCAGAACTGGACACAATACTCCAGGTGCGGCCTCACCAATGCAGAATAGAGGGGGAGGAGAACCTCTCTTGACCTACTAACCACACCCTTTCTAATGCACCCCAGGATGCCATTGGCCTTCTTGGCCACAGGGGCACATTGCTGGCTCATGGTCATCCTCTTGTCTACCAGGACCCCCAGGTCTCTTTCACCTACACTGCTCTCCAGCAGGTCAGCCCCCAACCTATACTGGGACATCGTGTTGTTCTTCCCCAAATGCAAAACTCTACACTTCCCCTTGTTGAACTTCATCATGTTTCTCTCTGCCCAACTCTCCAGCCTGTCTAAGTCTCTCTGAATGGCAGCACAGCCTTCTGGTGTGTCAGCCACTCCTCCCAGCTTAGTGTCATCAGCAGACTTGCTGAGGGTACATTCTATACCCTCATCCAAGTCGTTGATGAAGATATTGAACAACACCGGTCCCAGTACCGACCCCTGAGGGACTCCACTAGTCACACACCTCCAACCAGATTCTGCCCCATTGACTACAACTCTCTGACTCCTTCCTTTCAACCAGTTCCTGATCCACCTCACTACCTGATCACCAAACCCATACTTGGTCAACTTATCTACAAGGATGCTGTGAGAGACGGTGTCAAATGCTTTACTGAAATCAAGATAAACCACATCTACCGCTCTTCCATCATCTATCCACCTAGTAATTTCCTCATAGAAGGCTATGAGGTTAGTCAAACATGATCTACCCTTGATAAAACCATGCTGACTGCTCTTGATGACCCCCATGTCCTTGATATGCCTGGAGATAGTGACAAGAACAAGTTGTTCCATCACCTTTCCAGGGATGGAGGTGAGGCTGACCGGTCTATAGTTACCCGGGTCCTCCTTCTTGCCCTTCTTGTAGACTGGAGTGACATTTGCTATTCTCCAGTCCTCAGGCACCTCTCCTGTTACCCATGACTTACTGAAGATGATGGAGAGTGGCCTAGCAATGACCTCCGCCAGCTCCCTCAGCACCCTTGGATGCATTCCATCTGGACCCATCGACTTATGGATGTCCAGATATTTAATTGCTCCCCCAAAAAAGCAGCAGCTTGGAGGGGGCTGCCCACACGGGGGGCTCAGTGCAGCCCTACCCAGATGATGGACAGGGGGTCCTGGAGGTTTCCTGCATCCCTGGATGCTCCCTGTGCTCCTCCCAGGATGCTCCATGTGGCTGTCCCAGGGTGATCAATGCAGCTTTGGCATGATGCTTGTCACAGCATCCCAGGATGCTCCCCAAAACCATCCCAGGATGCTCCCTGTGTCCATTCCTGGTTGCTCCCTAAACCTTCCCAAGATATTCCCCATGACCATCTCGGGATGCTCCCCAAAACCATCCCAAGATGTCCCCCATGACCACTTCAGAATCCTCCCCCAAACCATCCCAGGATGCTCCCCAAAACCATCCCAAGATGTTCCCCATGACCATCTTGGAATGCTCCCCAAAACCATCCCAGGATCTTCCCTGTGTCCATTCCTGGTTGCTCCCCAAAATCATCCCAAGATATTCCCCAGAATCATCCCAGGGTGCTCCCCTAAACCATCCCAGGATGCTCCCCAAAACCATCCCAAGATATTTCCCATTACCATCTTGGAATGCACCCCCAAATCATCCCAGGATCTTCCCTGTGTCCATTCCTGGTTGCTCCCCAAAACCATCTCAAGATATTTCCCATTACCATCCCAGGATGCTCCCCAAAACCAGCCCAGGATGCTCCCTGTGTCCATTCCTGGTTGCTCCCTAAACCTTCCCAAGATATTCCCCATGACCATCCTGGGATGCTCCCCAAAACCATCCCAAGATGTCCCCCATGACCACCTCAGAATCCTCCCCCAAACCATCCCAGGATGCTCCCCAAAACCATCCCAGGATGTTCCCTGTGTCCATTCCTGGTTGATCCCTAAACTACCCCAAGATGTCCCCCATGACCACCTCAGAATCCTCCCCAAAACCAACCCAGGGTGTTCCCCAAAACCATCCCAAGATATTCCCCATGTCCATCTCGGGATGCTCCCCAGAACCACCCCAGGATGCTCCCCAAAACCATCCCAAGATGCCCCCCCCCTCCGCATGCTCCCTGGGACCATCCCGGGATGCTCAGCCCCCTTCCCTGTCCTCCCCCCACCCCATGGTGCTACCCACCCAACCAGGGTGTCCCCACTCCCAGGGGACACAAACCGAGCCACCTTCCCGGGGTGCAGAGCAGACCCCAGCCCCCCCCAGTTCCCCCAATCCTCCAGACCACACCAGCTCTTAATTAACCCTGATTACCCATAAGCTCATTAACCAGAGCTGCTGCCACCTGCCTGGCTCTGCACACAGGGCAGGAACAGTCCCAATTTGTCCCCAGCCCATCCATGGGGTGACCATGGGGGTCAGCAGCCACTGCCACCCCTCCCACCTTGTCCCCAAAGTCCCTCTGAGGGGTTGGCACAAATCCCATGGCTCCATCCAGCTTTTTATTCCTTGTTTATCTGAAGCTGGATGTCCAGGGCTGATTTATTTTTTTTTTTCCAGCCCAAACCCTGAGGATCTGGCCTGTCCCTCACGTGGCAAAGCCACACTCAGTGCCACATAGCCCTGGGTGCCACCAAGCTCTGGGTGCCACCAAGCTCTGGGTGCCAAAGTCCGATCAACAGGGACTGGAAAACAAATGCAAAGAGTGACCACTGAAAACTTGGGCTGGCCTTAACCCTCACATGGAACCCTACCCACAGCACCACCAACAATCGGCCTACGGGTTTCCGTTTGACCACCAACCTTGAATATACCAGCCCTAAGCGGCCATTTGCCCGTATTGCTGAATAGGGTCCCGAAGTCCAAATACCAGGGACTGGAAAACAAATGCAAAGAGTGACCACTGAAAACTTGGGCTGGCCTTAACCCTCACATGGAACCCTACCCACAGCACCACCAACAATCGGCCTACGGGTTTCCCTTTGACCACCAACCTTGAACATACAAGCCCTAAGCGGCCATTTGCCCGTATTGCTGGATAGGGTCCCGAAGTCCGAATACCGGGGACTGGAAAACAAATGCAAAGAGTGACCACTGAAAACTTGGGCTGGCCTTAACCCTCACATGGAACCCTACCCACAGCACCACCAACAATCGGCCTACGGGTTTCCGTTTGACAACCAACCTTGAATCTACCAGCCCTAATCGGCCAGTTGCCCGTATTGCTGAATGGGATCCCAAAAGCCCCAGCGACCGGGACTGGTAAACAAATTCAAAGAGTTACCTATAGCAAGACGAATCTCTTCTAGGGTATGCCGCTTCAAGGTTCAAACTGGTATTCCAGCAGAGACTCACAAACATCTCTCCGAGCCTATTGTCAACAGGGTTGAGTAGCCTGGACCCATGCTATTGCTCTGAGATTGACTGAACTCACTCCTGTTTACCTCAGGAGTGAGCTGAGCATGTCCTTCAAGCCTCAACTTTTATTGGCCTTCTGGTCCTGCCCATGTGCAATTAGGGCCTGCTTTAATTGGGCACAGGTGGGCTTGACAAAAGCTCATGCCACTCCCTTGGAATAAGTGGCACCTGCTTGCCTCATTTCACTACACCTGGTTCTGCATTTCACTACAGTTACAACTGAAAACTTTGGGGGGCCTTAACCTTCACATGGAACCCTACCCACAGCACCACCAACAATCGGCCTACGGGTTTCCGTTTGACCACCAACCTTGAACATACAAGCCCTAAGCGGCCATTTGCCCGTATTGCTGAATAGGGTCCCGAAGTCCGAATACCGGGGACTGGAAAACAAATGCAAAGAGTGACCACTGAAAACTTGGGCTGGCCTTAACCCTCACATGGAACCCTACCCACAGCACCACCAACAATCGGCCTACGGGTTTCCGTTTGATTACCAACCTTGAACATACAAGCCCTAAGCGGCCATTTGCCCCTATTGCTGAATAGGGTCCCGAAGTCCGAATACCGGGGACTGGAAAACAAATGCAAAGAGTGACCACTGAAAACTTGGGCTGGCCTTAACCCTCACATGGAACCCTACCCACAGCACCACCAACAATCGGCCTACGGGTTTCCCTTTGACCACCAACCTTGAATATACAAGCCCTAAGCGGCCATTTGCCCGTATTGCTGAATAGGGTCCCGAAGTCCGAATACCGGGGACTGGAAAACAAATGCAAAGAGTGACCACTGAAAACTTGGGCTGGCCTTAACCCTCACATGGAACCCTACCCACAGCACCACCAACAATCGGCCTACGGGTTTCCGTTTGACCACCAACCTTGAATATACCAGCCCTAAGCGGCCATTTGCCCGTATTGCTGAATAGGGTCCCGAAGTCCGAATACCGGGGACTGGAAAACAAATGCAAAGAGTGACCACTGAAAACTTGGGCTGGCCTTAACCCTCACATGGAACCCTACCCACAGCACCACCAACAATCGGCCTACGGGTTTCCGTTTGACAACCAACCTTGAATCTACCAGCCCTAAGCAGCCAGTTGCCCGTATTGCTGAATGGGATCCCAAAAGCCCTAACGACCGGGACTGGTAAACAAATTCAAAGAGTTACCTATAGCAAGACGAATCTCTTCTAGGGTATGCCCTAGAAGGTTCAAGGTTCAAACTGGTATTCCAGCAGAGACTCACAAACATCTCTCCGAGCCTATAGTCAACAGGGTTGAGTAGCCTGGATCCATGCTATTGCTCTGAGATTGACTGAACTCGCTCCTGTTTACCTCAGGAGTGAGCTGAGCATGTCCTTCAAGCCTCAACTTTTATTGGCCTTCTGGTCCTGCCCATGTGCAGTTAGGGCCTGCTTTAATTGGGCACAGGTGGGCTTGACAAAAGCTCATGCCACTCCCTGGGAATAGGTGGCACCTGGTTGCCTCATTTCACTACACCTGGTTCTGCATTTAACTACAGATGCAACTGAAAACTTTAGCTGGCCTTAACCTTCACATGGAACCCTACCCACAGCACCACCAACAATCGGCCTACGGGTTTCCCTTTGACCACCAACCTTGAATATACAAGCCCTAAGCGGCCATTGCCCATATTGCTGAATATGGGCAGGCTCTGGGTGCCACCCACTGCTGCCACCCCTGCCTGCAAAAAATGATGGAAAAAAGAAGGATCCAGCCTGTCGTCCCCCCCCTCTTCTTGTTTTCCACCTGGGAAAAGATTTTTATTCCTCAGTGAGGTCACTGCCAGCAGGTCCTGCCCAGTTTCGGGGGGGTTGGGGGGATTTAGGTCCTTTAAATGTGGTTGGGGGTGATTTGGGGCAGGGAGTGAGGTGTGAGGGGGAAAATAAGGCAGTAATTAATCTGCTTGCTAATGAGGAAGGGGGAGCACGGAGCGTTGGGTTGGGTCACAGCATCAGCCCTGGTGGGGATGGTGGCACCTCTGGGTGCTTTGGGACACGGGGTGGCTGAGCTGCCAAGATCCTGGCAAAAAACCCCAAATCCTCATCTGCACCAGGAAGAGCAATTAAAAAGGGAAGGGCAATTTAAAAGGGAAGGGCAATTAAAAAGGGAAGGGCAATTAAAAAATCCTCGTGAGGAGGAGGAAATCCTGGGCAGGACACAGAGCAAGGAGGGCAGTGTTTGCACCCCCCCATCCCAAGGGGCTTTTTGGTTTCCAAAAGCCCCAAAAGCAAAGCAAAAAAAAGCCACAAACAAACAAATATTCTTTTTTTTCTAAAAAGACCACAAAAAAAAAAATAATTAAAAATGAAACCCATCCATTTGCAGGTGTTGAGCCTCTCTCTGAACACTTCTCTGCTTTCTATTTTGGGGGTTTGGCTTTTGCCATTTTTCCCTCCTGCCAAACAGTGACATTTCACCTCATTTAGAGGGGGGAAAGCAGCTCAGCCGAGGGCCAGTTCCCTGTAGAAGAAATCTCTACATCTGATATTCCAGTTCCTGTTTGGGTTTTTTTTTTTTTTTGAAGCTTTTTAAATTATAAACATAATAATTAAAAATTGAAAATTTAAGTTTTTAATATTTAATCCCCAGGAGGGATCAAACTCCCGGGGCTGCAGGAGCCTTGGAGCATCCCGAGGGACGTGGCACAGGGGATGTCCCTGTCCCTCCCTCTGTTTGGCCCCTTGCCATAAGGTCCAAACAACCCACTCGTGTCCACCCCCACGCCCCCCCAAATCAGCCCGGAGGGCCAATTGCACCCGGATTTGTTGGGGTTTTGCTTCTTTGGGGTTTTTTCTTCCCTTTTCCATAGAAACGGAAGGAAATCCCTCGGCTGTCCCCTCACCTTCCCGGCTCTCCTCCTGCATCCCCAGGGGGGTCCCCAGGGCAGTGTCTGGTGGAGCAGCCCGGGCTGGTGGCACTCAGGTGACAGGAGCTCCCCAGGGGCATGCGGGTGGCTAGTAGCACACACAGATGGCTACAGACTGCTAGGAGCGTGCGGGTGGCTACTAGCACAGAGATATGTGGCTAGCCAGTAGCACCCGGGTGGTTGGTAGCCCCCGCGTGGCTGAAGATGGCCAGTAGCACCCGGCAGGTCGGTAGCCCCCCAGTGGTCGGTAGCCCCCAGGTGTCTAGAGGTGGCCAGAAGCCCCCGGGTGGTCGGTAGCCCCGGGGTGGCTGGTGGTGGCCAGAAGCCCCCGGGTGGTCGGTAGCCCCCAAGTGGTCGGTAGCCCCGGGGTGTCTGGAGGTGGTCAGAGGCCCCCGGGTGGCTGGAGGTGGCCGGTAGCCCCCAGGTGGTCGGTAGCTCCCGGGTGTCTGGAGGTGGCCAGAAGCCCCCGGGTGGTCGATAGCCCCGGGGTGGCTGGAGGTGGCCAGAAGCCCGCGGGTGTCTGGAGGTGGCCGGTAGCACCCGGCAGATCGGTAGCCCCCAGGTGATCGGTAGCTCCCGGGTGGCTGGAGGTGGCTCGAAGCCCCCGGGTGGTCGGTAGCCCCCGGATGTCTGGAGGTGGCCGGTAGCCCACGACAGCCGCCTGGAGCTGGCCGGTCCCAGCCCGGTGCCCGGTCCCCGGCAGCCTCCCGAAGATGGCCGGTACCGCGCAGGCAGCCGGGAAGGCGGGGGCGGCCCGGAGCAGCCATGGCGGGCGGGCTGAGCACAGCGCCAGCCCCGGCCCGGCCCAGCCGGTACCGTGAGAGGAGTAGTGGGGTGCCGGTACCGGGCAGGCAGGGGTGGCCGGCAGTGTGGAGGGAGGCTGGGATGGCCCGTAATTTGCAGGCAGCTCGGGATGGCCGGTAATTTGCAGGCAGCTGCCCGGCCGGGATTGGCTGCGGGGAATGACGCCCAGCACAACAAAGGTGGAGTTGGAGAAATTGCATTAAAAAAAATTAAGAGAGAGAGAGAGAGAGAGAGAGGAGAAAAGGAGAGGGGAGCGGAGGGAGGGGAGGAAACTGCCCCCCCCCCCCACCCCCCCCCGCCCGCCCCGCCGGGGAACCCCCCCGCCCCTCTCCCCTCCGCCGCCGTGTCCCGGGGCGGGCAGGGACCGCGGCCCCGCCGTGGCGGAGGGGACCCACCGGGGCGGGAGGCGGCTCGGTTCGGCTTTCCCCCCACCCCCCCCTTTTTTTTTTTTTTTTTTTTTTTTTTTTTATGCAAACGCCGGGCGAGGATTGTTGCACATGTAAGGAGATTTTTTTTTTTTTTCTCCCTTTCCCCCCCTTCCCTCCTCTCTCCTTCCTCCTCCTCCTCTCTCTTTTTTTTTTTTTTTTCCTTTTTTTTTTTTTTCCTTTTTTTTTTTTTTCCCCCCCTTCTCCCTCCTCTCGCCACAGTGTTGCAAAAGCAAAGAGCAATAAAAAACACGGCGAAAGCGCTGGGGAGAGCGGGGCGGCGGCGGCGGTCGGCGGTTGCCTCTCTCGGGGAGCGGCGGAGAGGCTGGCGGCGGACCCCGGCGCTCAGAGCCCGGCTGATTGGAAGAGAAAATCGCAGCGCCATGGAGGCGGGGGGAAAAAAGCGCGATCGTCTCTGCGGGGACTGGAGCGCGTCCACGCCCGGGGCCAGCGCTGCAGAGCTGGCCGCCGTTCAACCACCGCTTCCCCGCCCCGGCCCCGCCGAGCGAACCCCGGCCCCGCCGCGGCCCCCCAAAGCCCCGCAGGTACGTTCCTGCGGCCGGGGGTGGTGGTGGTGGTGGTAGTGTGTGTGTGGGGGAAAAAAAGAAAACAAAAAAAAAAGAGAAAACCAAAAAAAACCCCGGTTTTTTTAGCCCGTACCCCGCCGCCCAGGGCTCGCCATTCGCCGCCGCTCCGCTCCGCTCCGCCGGCGGGGCTGGAGGAGGAGGAGGAGGCGCTTTGTTCCTCCCCGGGCTCCCGCCGCTCCCGCCGCGCACCGGGCTCGGTAAGGCGCTGCCGCCGCTCCGCCGGGGAACCGGGTAGGGAAGTGGGGGGTTCGCACCCACCTTAAGGGTTTGTTTGTTTGCTTTTTTAATTTCTTTTTTTTTTTTTTAAGGAAAATATTTTTTAACATTTTTTTAATTTTTTTTTTTTTTTTAAATAACAAAAAGGGCCGGGTTGCGCGCAGGCCCCGCGGGCAGGAAGCCGTCGCCGCCCGCCACCCGGGGCTCGCCCGCTCCGGCCTCGCTCCGCTCCGCGCCGGCGGGGGGCACCGCGCTGGGGCTCGGGGCGGGGGGGAAGAGCGCGGGGCTCGGCGGCCTCGCTGTGCCCCCCCCCCACCCCCTCCTCTCTCTCTCTCTCTCTCTCGCTCCCTCCTTTCCCTTTTCCCTTCCCTCTCCTCCTCCTCGCTCGCTCCCTCCCTCCTTCCCGCTCGCCCTCCCTCCCTCCCCGGCTGCCGCAGCTGGATTTCGGGGGCAGGCTTCCAGCGCTGGGCGGTTGTTTTTCCCCAGCCCGGGTGAGTCCCGCGCCGCGGCGGGGAGCTCGGCGCCGGCTGCGTGCCCGGGCTCGTCCGCTTCCCCCCCTCCACCACCCTCCGCCACCTCTCCACCACCCTTCCCTTCTCCGTGCTTTCCTCCTCTTTCTTATTCTCTTTTTAAATATTTTTTTTTTCTGCTTTATCCTTCTCCCACCCCCCCCACCCCCTACCCCCCTCTCGCTTCTTTCTTCCTTTCTTCCCTCCGGACCGGGAGTGGGGCTCCAGCCCCCCGCTGGGTGGGTGGGTGTTTCTGGGCTCGAGGAGGGGTCGCGGAGAAGGAAAGGAGGAGGCGGGTGGGGGGGGGAAGAGAAAGGAGGAGAGGAGGGGGCGGCGGTGGGGGGGAGAGAAGCGAGAGGGGGGGGATGGATTGGGTAGGAGCCGCTCCCCGGGGGTCGGTGCGGGGAGGTCGCGCTGCCCTCGCCCGGCTCGCTGCAGCTGCCCGGCCGCCCCCAGCCGGGCATCCCCGCCCCCCCTTCCCCCTCCTCCTCCTCCTCCTCCTTCTTCTTCTTCTTCCCCCAGCGGCTCCGGCGCGGGGCTGGGGCTGCGGCGGCTCGGCTAGAGCTCCCCCCCCCTCCCCCTTCTTCTTCTCCTCCTCCTCCTCCTTCCACCACCACCTCCTCCTCCTCCTTCTTCTCTCGCTCTCCTCCTCCTCCCCCTTGCAGCCCGGAGAGGTGGGTTTGTCTCGGCTTTATAACCGCGCCGGCTGCACGGGGTGGAGGGGAAGGAGCGGCGGGCGGAGGCGGGCGCAGCCCGGCCATTGTGTGCCGGCCGGTAACGATGGGGGGATGGCGGATGGGGGGGGGGTGGAAAGGGAAAAGAAGCAGCTCAGCGCATCGCTCCGGGGGAGCGGAGAGGAGCCGGGGGAACGCGGAGCGCCCTCCGCTCCCCCGGCCCCCCCCCCGGCCTCGCCTCTATTGTCTTTGTATTATGGGAGGAGGAAAGGTTGGCGGAGGGGGGGGGGAGGGAGCGATGGTGGTGGAGGGGGGGAAGGAAAGCGCGGCTCGTTGGCGCCCGGGTGGGAACCGGGGGCGGGAGGGGGCCGGGGAGGCGCCGCCGGGGCCGCCCGCGCTCGGTCCCACCCGGTTCCTGCTGCCTGGCGGAGGAGGAGACTGGAGCTGGCCGGCGGCGCAGGGCATGTGCGGGCTCCCCGCCTCCGCCCGACGGCCCGGCCCCTTCCTCCCTTTCCTTCCTCCCCCGCCTCCTCCTCCTCCCACCCCCCCTCAGGGCGCGGGATCCGGTCCCGTCCGCCCCCCCCCTCCCTTCTCCGCCCCCCCCTCGGGGGATCCCGCACAGCCCCCGTCCCCCCACCCCCCCGCGGGGATCCCTCTGCGCACGCCCCGCGATCGTTCCCGCCCCGCCATGATCCCACGGATCCCCTCCCCCTGACACGATCCCGCCTTCCCCCGGTTCGTTTCGTGTGTGTGTGTGTGTTTCCCCCCCCCCCTCTCCCGTCCTCCACCCTTCCTCCTCCTGCGGGGTGATCCCCGGGCCCCCACCCACGGGGGTTGGGCTGATCCCACCCCGGGGCGATCCCTCATCCAACCCCCGAGGTGGGTCCGGATCCGCCCCCCGTGGGGGTTGATCCAGCCCTGGAGCGATCCCACATCCTCCACCTCCCCCCCGGGACTCATCTCATTCCGTGGGGGGATCCCTGATCCCACCCACCCCATCCTCGGGGGTCCCCCTTGCGCTCCCGGTGGCTGATCCAGCCCTGGAGCAATCCCACATCCCTGCCCACCATTGGGCTCATCGCCCCTCGGGGTGCTCCCTGATCCCCCCCCCACTTCATTCCTGGAGGATGCCCCATCCCACCCACCCCCCTTAAGTGCTCATCCCACCCCAGAGGGATCCCCCATGCCCCTTCTTGGGGTCTGATCCAGCCCTGGAGCCATCCCACATCCTCCACTCCCCCCAGGACTCATCTCACTCCGTGGGGGAGATTCCCAATCCCACCCAACCTGGGGGGTCCCCCTTCCACTCCACGGCTAATCCATGTCCACCCGGGGGGCTTAGCCCACCCTGGGGGGGGATCCTCGATCCCCTCCTGGGTGCTGATCCGGTCTTTAGGGGGGGGATATCCCCCACCCCCCCAGGGCTCATCCCACCCCGGGGCAATCCCTTCCCTTCCCCCTCGTCCCCTTTCCCAGGGGGCTGATCCCACTCCCTGTCCCCTCTCAGGGCCTGGTGAAGTGTGTCCCCCCCCAGGGGTTTTTCCCCAATTCCCTGGGGGCTGAGCCCCCCACCCTGGAGCGGTTCCCAAGCCCCTGGGGTTTGCACCCTCCTCCCCCAGACCCCCATTGGGATCCCTCCCAAGGGCCCAGCTCTCCCCCAGGACAGGTATCCCCCTCCCCAGGATTCCCCCAATGATGCCCGGAGCCCCCCCCGGGGTCCCCCCCCAGCCCTGGATTTCCTTTGGGACCCCTCCCCAGCTCTGGGGCCCCCTCCCTGTGCCCCCCCCCCCCTCAGGGCCTTTCCCTCCTCCCCAAGGCCCGGGCCCTGTCCCTTGGGCCCTGTCCCTTGTCCCCTGGGCCTTGTCCCCTCCTTAGCCCCACAGACCCCCCCACCCCAGCATCTGGGGAGGGGATCCCCTAAAAATCCCCTTAAATACCCCCCCCCACCTCGAGGGAGCCCCAAACCCCCTCCCAGAGGGATCCCTGATCCCCCCTCCCAGGCCTTTGGTCTTTCCCCAGAGCCCCCTCAGATCTTGAGTGCCCCCCCCAAGGATCTCTCTGGATTTGTCCCCTTTGGGACACCCCACTCCCCTTTTTTTTTTTTTTTCGGGGGGGTGACTTCCCCTTTGGAGACCCCTGGCAGCCCCTGGGCATCCCCCTCCTCCAGCTCTGTGGATCCCCTCCACCCCAGGGCCAACTTTTCCTCCATGGGATTTGTGGGGATCCCCCTGGATCCTGCACCCCCAAACCCTTCCTTCTGGGGTCTGTGGGGATCCCCCTGGATCCTGCACCCCCAAACCCTTCCCTCTGTGATCTGTGGGGATCCCCCTGGATCCTGCCCCCCCTCAAACCCTTTCCTCTGGGATCTGTGGGGATCCCCCTGGATCCTGCACCCCCCAAACCCTTCCCTCTGGGATCTGTGGGGATCCCCCTGGATCCTGCACTCCCAAACCCTTCCCTCTGGGATCTGTGGGGATCCCCCTGGATCCTGCACTCCCAAACCCTTCCCTCTGGGATCTGTGGGGATCCCCCTGGATCTTGCACCCCCAAACCCTTCCCTCTGGGATCTGTGGGGATCCCCCTGGATCCTGCACTCCCAAACCCTTCCCTCTGGGATCTGTGGGGATCCCCCTGGATCCTGCACCCCCAAACCCTTCCCTCTGGGATCTGTGGGGATCCCCCTGGATCCTGCCCCCCCCCAAACCCTTCCCTCTGGGATCTGTGGGGATCCCCCTGGATCCTGCCCCCCCCAAACCCTTCCCTCTGGGATCTGTGGGGATCCCCCTGGATCCTGCACCCCCAAACCCTTCCCTCTGGGATCTGTGGGAATCCCCCTGGATCCTGCCCCCCCCAAACTCTTCCCTCTGGGATCTGTGGGGATCCCCCTGGATCCTGCACCCCCCAAACCCTTCCCTCTGGGGTCTGTGGGGATCCCCCTGGATCCTGCACCCACAAACCCTTCCTTCTGGGATCTGTGGGGATCCCCCTAGGATCTGCCCCCCCCCCCAAACCAAGGGGGGGTTCCCCAAACCCTTTCCCCCTGGGATCTGTGGGGATCCTTCTAAATCCTGCCTCCCTCCTGGATCCTGCACCCTAACCCGCCCCCCCTAAATGAAAGGGGGGTCCCCTGAACCCTTTCCCTCTGGGATCTGTGGGGATCCCCCTCAATCCTGCACCCCCCCCCCCTGAATGCAGGGGGGGTCCCCTGACCCCTTTCCCCATGGGATCTGTAGGGATCCCTCCCCAGATCCTCACATGCCCCCTACAGAGACATCCCCACCGCCCCCTTTTCCCCCCCCCAACTTTTCTCCTCCCTCCATTGGGGGGGGTGATAACTCTTCCATCACCCCCCCAGGGTCTTTGGGACCCCTGCACCCCCTTCTCCAACCCCCCCCACCTCCCAAACCTCTCATCTCTGGGTTGGGGATGGGGATGGGGGGGGAGTATCCTAGCACCTCATTTTTCCTGGGGAAGAGAAGGAGAGGAAGGGAAGAGAGGGGAAGGGAATGGTCTCCCCTGCACCCCTCCAGGGGTTGTTTTGGGGGGGTCTCTAGCAGGGGGGGGTCTCCTTTGCTTGCAGAGCCACCTCGGGTAGTGCCAGGGAGCCGGCGGGGACCGTGCTGGGCACAGGCAGGAGGAGGATGAACGGAGAAGCCGAGTGCCCTGCAGACTTGGAAATGACAGCTCCCAAAAACCAAGGTGAGCCCCCCCCCGACACCCCCCTGAGGGAAAGGAAGGAGGGGGGGTTGTCCTCTGGGAATGCCACGGCCTGGCTGGGCTTTAAAAATATAATAATAATTATTAATAACAATTAGTCCCCTTCTGGCAGGGGGTGGAGGTGCTGCCAGCCCCTCTGTGACTTGGGGGGGGTTGACTTTCCTGAGGGTGGGGAGCACATGTATGTACATGGATACATGTGTACATGTATGTGCATGGCTACATGTATGTGCATAGAGACACATGTACATGGGTACATGTGTGTGCATGGATACATGTATGTACATGGATACACATGTGCATGGTTACATGTGTGTGCATGGATACACATGGGCATGGATACACACGTGTGTGCATGGATACATGTATGTGCATGGGTACATGTGTGTACATGGATATGTGTGGGCATGGATACACACATGTACATGGATACATGTGTGTGCATGGATACACACATGCATGGTTACATGTATGTGCATGGTTACATGTATGCATGGACAATATGCTCATATCCATGTATTTACATGGATACATGCATGTGCATGGTTACACATGTCATGGATACATGTATGTGCATTGGCACACATGTAGTACATGGAGACGTGTGTGCTGATACATACATGTACATGGACACACATGTACATGGATACATGTGTGTGCATGGATACACATGTGCACTGATACAGGTGTACATGGATACATGGATGTGCATGGATACATGTATGTGCATGGATACATGTATGTACATGGATACACATGTGCACTGATACAGGTGTGCATGGATACATGTATGTGCATGGATGCAGATGCAGCCCCAGGTGTCAGGGATTTCTTTTTTTTCTTCTTTTTCTTCTTTTTTTTTCCTTTTTTTCCTTTTTTTTGAGTGCTTTGGCAGGGGGAGCAGAGGGAGGGGGGTGGGCAGAGGCTGGCACAGAGAGGTGCTGCCTTCACCCTTCACATCTGGGCTGCATTAAAAGCTGAGCTGTTACCTTGGGCCTCCAGCTTCCAACCCCTGGGATGACATCAGACCTTCAGCTTTTAGTGAAAAAAAAAAAAAAAGGAAAAAAAAAAGGATTAAAAAAAGGAGAAAAAAAAAAGGAGGAAAAAAAAAGGAAAATAAAAAAAAAATCCCAAACCAAACAAGGGATTTTTTGGGGGGCAGCCAGGCTCTGCTACCCCCAGCACCCCAACCCTCCCTCTGTTTCCCCTGGGCAGCACAGTCCAACCACCCTCACCCTCCTGGGCCCTTTTTTTTTTGTTATTTTTTTTTTTCCTCCTTTTCTGCCAACCCCAAGCCAACCCAGGGCTGGAGCTCGTGTCCTTCTCCAGGTCTTTAGATGGATTTAATTACACTGGGGCAGCTTTCCTAATATAGACCCAGCCAGGATAAATCAGTCCCAGGGCACAGCCTGGGACCCCACTCATCTTGGTGGGTGAATTCCCAAGGTTTTCAGCCCACCCCCCAACTCCATGGAGGGTGGGGGGCTCAGTGTGGGGTTCCCCTCTCCTCTGCTGCCAGAAGGTTTGGGTGGTTTCCATGGTTTCTTCCAAATGATGTGTTTGGGGTTGTTCTGGGGGGGGGGTCATGCAGGGCCAAAGGTCTTCCAGGAGTTGCTGGAAAGGGGGAAACTGAGGCAGGGGTAGGGGGTTCCTCCTCCTCTTCTTCCTTCCTATTGGTGGATTTTTGTGGCTGTGCTTTTTTTATTATTATTATTATTATTATTATTATTATTATTATTATTATTATTTTTGGTGATTTCTCCTGCCCCATTCTGCCTCTTTGGTCCTTGCCTCTGGGGGGGGGGGAGGTTTGGAAAGCAGAGAGGGAAAAACAGAAAGACAAAAACTTGGGCTCAGTGCCCTCCCCCGTGTCTGATCCCCCCCTCCCAAGGGAGCAGGGGGTTCCCATTTCTTTTTCCCCCTGCCCCCCCATGATGTTTCAGGGCTCTGAAGCCAAGAACATGGACTCCTTGCTTTAGGGGGATGCTCTTTCCATTCCCACCCCCCCAAAATTCATGGGGGAACTGCAGAGCCCCACCTGGATCTCAGACCCTTCCTGACAGCTCCAGGAGGCAACGTGGGGTTTGGGGGGGACGGGACAGGTCCTGGCTGCTCTTCCCCCAGTCCCATGTGTCCAAACCCCCCCCTCCTCACTGTGGTTTTTGGGGGGGGGGGGGTTGGCCTTCACTGGGGGGGTGCAGAAGGGATGATGTTGTTGTGTGGATGGAGCTGGAGCAGAGGGAGAGCTGCACTTGGGTGTTTGGGGGACCTTTGTTTTCATTCCTGGAGATGTTCCCCACAAATCCCTGCCCAGCTGCCCTGTCCCCATCTCCCCCTGGGGTGCTCCCTGTCCCCTAGGCCGCTCTGAGCACCCCATTTCTTGCTGGGAAGGGGGTGACCTGGTCCAGGGAGCTGGTGCTATGCATGGGGGGGACCCTTGGGTGCCTGTCCTGGGCTGGGGCAGACAGAGCTCTGGGGTTCTGCTCCTCTCTCTGGACCTCTTCTTCTGCTTTCCCCAGGGACACCCCATTTTTGCAGAGCACCCCGGGCTCCTTTCCCCAGCTGGTGTGGAAGCTCAGAGCAGACAGGAGGAATTCCCCTGGAATTCCTGGAGCTCAGTATAAGGAGGAAGCAGCCCTGAAGTGGCTGCTGGATGGGGCACTCAGGGCTGGGGTATCCTGCCTGCTGCCCACCCCACCCTTCTGCTTGTGCCATGTTCCTTCTGGGCACACTTCTCCTGCCAGCTTGGGAGTTGTTGAGGGGGTTTTAACCATCAGCCCAGCACCACCAGAGACCCCTCTGTGGGATGGGCTCTGCTCCCCCTTCCCTTTGTGGTTTTGGAGCTTTGACCTTGGCAGAGGTCAACATGGAGCCAAGTCCCAGGTGATGGCAAGGTGAAGGAAAAGCAGGGCTGGGTGGTGGGGGTTTCCTGTTGCTCTGGACGTGGTTTTGGGGTTGGTTTTTTTTGGTTTTGGGTTGGTTTTGCTTTTTTTGGGGTTTTTTTTTTCCAAAACAGGTTTCCCTTTTTTCCTCCTGGAAAGAACACACAGGGAAATAACCCCCTGCTGGCCCAGCCATCTCCTTATCTGATGGTGTCCTGGGCTGAGCAAGTCTCTCTGGTTTGCACCCAGTGGATTTTCTAGCTTGGCCCGGGTTGTTTTGGCCCTGGAGAAAGTTGCTGGAGGGTGATGGGAACAGCCCCATCCCCTTTGATCTTTAATCTGGAGAGGCAGCTCCTGGAGCTGACGTGGCCCCAGCTCCGCGGTCCCGGAGCTGCCTCCTGGGAGCTGTAGTCCTGCCCTGTCCCCTTGTCCTGCCCTGTCCCCATGTCCTGCCCTGTCCCCACATCCTGCCTGTCCTCTGGCTGCTGCTCAGCCTCTTTCTCTGCTGCTCAGACCGTTGGTCTCAGGAGGACATGCTGACCCTGCTGGAGTGCATGAAGAACAACCTCCCCTCCAACGACGGGAGCAAGTTCAAAACCACCGAGTCCCACCTGGACTGGGAGAAAGTGGCATTCAAAGACTTCTCGGGGGAGATGTGCAAGATGAAGTGGATGGAGATCTCCAACGAGGTCAGCAGCAGCTCCACGGGGGGGTTCTTGGGGTGGTTTAGGGGTCTCTGAGCATCTTGGTGAGCTCCTTGAGTCGCTCTCAGTTCGGCCCCCCCAGTCCTTGGCTCTTGGTGTCAGTGCTGGGACACCTGGGGGGGGGGCTAGGGAGGGGGGGTTTGGGTGGTGGCATTCTGAAAACTTCTGGGTTTATGCCATGCTGAGCCTGGTTTAATGCCTAGGGGGGGTCTGTCCTGCCCCCACACTCAGCCTCCTCATCTTCTTGTCCCTTTGGTACTTCCAGGTGAGGAAGTTTCGGACCCTCACAGAGCTGATTATGGATGCTGAAGAACATGTGAAGAATCCTTACAAGGGCAAAAAACTCAAGGTATGGGGCAGGGATTGGGTTCAAGCCCTAAAGGGGGACCTCCCCCTTCCCTGCTACAGAGGGGGTGGCACCCCAGACCCGTGTGGCTTTGCCACCAGAGCCCCTGCAGGCACCTCACTGCCTGTAATCCCTGCCCAAGGCTCTGGAGGCCACGGGCTCTGGGTCCTGGCCAAGTCCAGGGTACATTTAATATGGTTGGGCTATTGCTGGCAGCCTGCAGCCACATTTAGCACCAGGGGGGGGAGGCTGGGAAGCCATCTGGCCTGCTGGGGTGCTGCTTTCAGCTGGGTGTCCCCAGGACAGCCGGTGCTCTGCCACCAGGAGATGGGGTCCCATCCCTTCCTCCTGCCTCAGTTTCCCCTCTCACAGCACAACCACCCCGTGCTAACAGCTCTGGAGGGCTGGAGGCTGCTCCTGAGACTTCCAGCCATGGGATCTTATCATTCCTGAGGAAGGGAGCCCTTGTTCCCAGCATTTTTCCCCATTTTGCCTGCCAAGCTGAGGTGTTCCCATGTCAGGGAGCTGGATGGAGGGAGGGAGGTCTCCCCCAGAGGCCCGGGGGGAGGAGCTGGGACCTGGCAAGTTTTGGCTGTGCCCTCTGAGGTGTCACCAGCTCTGCACTCAGTGTCTGCTGCTCTCCTGTCTCCCCAGAAACACCCCGACTTCCCCAAGAAGCCCCTGACCCCCTATTTCCGCTTCTTCATGGAGAAAAGGGCCAAATATGCCAAGCTGCACCCCGAGATGAGCAACCTGGATCTCACCAAGATCCTCTCCAAGAAATACAAGGAGCTTCCCGAGAAGAAAAAGGTACAAGGGGGGTGGAGTCAGCAAACCCCTTCTCATTTGTGTGCCAGGCTCTGCCTGCCCAGCTCTCCCAGTACAACCAGCAAAGCCCAGTCCTTGCCTGCTGAGGCTTTAATCCAGCTCTGGGCTGCTTGTTTAGTCCTGTCAGACCTGTAAGACTTCCTTCCCTTTTCCTATCCTGGTTCCCAGGATCTGTGGGGTGGAGGCCAGCTGGGTCTTGGCCTTGGTCTGTCCCTTCCAGACCGAGCTGGCTGGTGACCCTGCTGGAGGGCAGGGATAAATCCCACCCTTTTCCAGGTGAGGGATGGAGGGGCAGGATCTCCAGCTATGGGAGATGCTGGGAAGGGAGCAGCTCCAGCAACCCTGGAGGTGGCCTTGGGCTTGGCCAGAACTTGGGCAGGTGTTTTGGGTGCCCCAGCTCTCAGGCTGGGAGGGATTTGCCACCAGGGCACAGAATCCTGCTGTGCTCAGGGCTGTTTGGATGCAGGGAGTGTGTGTGGGGGGGATCCTGCCTCTGGATCCATGAGCCAAGCTGGGAATCTTCATCTGAGTGTTGCAGGATGAAGCTGATGGGCTGGAAAGTCCCTTTGGAGGGGGGTGACAGGGGTGTAGCTGCCTGGTCCCAGGTGCTGACATCCTTCTCCACCTCCTTGGTGGTTTTTGTGTCCCCAGATGAAATACATCCAGGACTTCCAACGAGAGAAGCAGGAATTTGAGAGGAACTTGGCAAGGTTCAGGTGAGCAGGCAGCACCCCCCTTGTTTCCTCAGGCCCCTTCAGGCAGACTCAGTTTCCCCTCCTGCATGTAGCTCACAGGGGAAAGCTTGAAGGCAAAGGGTGATGCAGGAAAAAAGAAAAAAAATTAAAAAAGAGGAAGGAAAAGGTGTTTGAGAGCAGCCCTCCAGCTGGGAGACTCAGCCAGGGGGCCAGAGTGGTGGAGCTGCCATGCTCTGAGGGTTAGGGTCTGCACTGTTAAAAGCTGAAGTGACCACCCCATTCCCCCCAGCCCTTCCCTTCAACCTGCTTGCTGTGATCCAGGTGGATTCTGGCATTCCCCACGAGCTGGGGGCTGCAGCCCAGCCCTGGATGCCCCTTTTTGAGGCAGGGGCAGACTTGAATCTCCTTCCTGCTCATTTTGGGGTTGTCTTCTCCCCACTCTCTGTGCTGGTGGAGGCTCAGCCCTGCAGTGACAGTCACCCACCCCATAGCCAGGGGGTGTTTAGGGGGTGCTCTCCTTCCACCTGCCACCTCCATAACACTCTTCCCTCCCTGCTGGGTAAAGGGAAGATCACCCGGATCTCATCCAGAACGCCAAGAAATCCGACGTCCCCGAAAAGCCCAAGACCCCCCAGCAGCTGTGGTACAACCACGAGAAGAAGATTTACCTGAAAGTGCGTCCAGATGTGAGTAGGGTGGGTGGGAGTGCGTGGGAGTGTGAGTGTTTTGGGGTCCTGCACCCCACAGCTGGGGGGGAAGAGGAGGGGGAAAGGAGAGAAGCATTTTAGGGGAGGGATGGAAGACACCTCTAGGAGCTCCTGGCAGTCTGGATGGAGGTAAGCAAGGGGCTCTCTGCACAGCTGGAAGAGGCTCAGGGGGTACAGACCCCACTTTTTTTCTTTTTTGCCTGCAGTCAGAGGGGTGACCACAGCCTGAGGCAGGGCAGGAAAGATTTCCAGCACCCACCATGGCCATGCCCCCCACTCACACGCACCCCCTTCCCTGGCAGCCACCCCACGGCCCCGAGCTGGGTGCCACAGGGGCAAGAAGGCAAGCCAGAGGATTTTTATTTTTAAAATAGATTTTTTTTTTGGTCCCTTTTTTTTTTTTTCTTCACATTTTTTTTTTTTTTTTTTTGGCTTTTTACCCCTCTGCCCTCACCTCTGGCTTTGGGTTTTCAGGCCACCACGAAGGAGGTGAAAGAGTCGCTGGGCAAGCAGTGGTCTCAACTCTCGGATAAAAAGAGGCTGAAATGGATTCATAAGGCCCTGGAACAACGGAAGGAGTACGAGGTAGGGAGCAGCCTCACCCCGTCCCCTCCACACTCCTTCCCTACCTTCAACTCCGAGCCACTCTGCCTCCCAGCAGCTAGCCATTGGTGGCTACTCAGCCTCACCTGGTAGCCAGTCTGGGGGTTCAGGAGGTCCCTAGTGAGTCTGAGCCCTGCCTCCTCCAGCAAGGTTTTGGGGAAGGGAGAAATCACCCCGGGGAGATGGTTAGGGCAATGGTTGGCTTCTCTTTCCTCCTCCTCTTGGCCCCTCCAGCCTGGTGGGGATCCGAGCCTTTCTCCTGACTGCTTTCCATCTGATCTTTCCAGGAGATCATGAGGGATTACATCCAGAAGCACCCCGAGCTGAACATCAGTGAGGAAGGCATCACCCGCTCCACCCTCACCAAGGCTGAGCGACAGCTCAAGGACAAGTTTGATGGACGACCCACAAAGCCACCCCCGTGAGTCCTCCTCCAGATCTCAGGGATGGTTCCTTCTCTGTGCTATCACTTGAGGCTCAGGAAGACACTGGGATGTGGTCCTGAGGAAACTGGAGACTCTGGGACCATGGGCACCACCCCTGACCCGGTTGGGTTGGTGATGACCCCGTGGTCCTTACATCCTTCCCATTCAATGGGGAGAATCTGGGGGGAGGTTGGTGGTGATGCTGCCTGCTCCAGGGCACTTTTACCTTCCCTAAACCACAGACACCTCTCTCTGGCACAGCTCTGCACTGCCAGAAGGCAGCTGGAGGTGGGGTGGGGGGTCTTGAGGGGATTTTAGCACCCAGCCAAGCTCCTCAGGTTGTCCCTAATGCTGAGTCCCTCCGTGGGTTGCAGGAATAGCTACTCCCTGTACTGTGCAGAGCTGATGGCCAACATGAAGGATGTGCCCAGCACTGAGAGGATGGTGCTGTGCAGCCAACAGTGGAAACTGCTGTCCCAGAAGGAAAAAGATGCCTACCACAAAAAGTGTGATCAGGTGAGGGGACAGACAGGGTGTGGGGGACAGGCAGGTGGGCACCAGTGAGAAGAAGGAGCTTGGGTGGGAGACTGGAGGGAGGAATCAGGCTGGAAATGAGCCCCTCAGCCTTCCTCAGTCCCTGTTCTTGGGGAGTTCCCCCTCAAGTCCTCAGCCACCTCCTGTGGTCCTCTTGTCTCCCTCTTGTCCATGTGTGTGGTGGGAGCAGCAGATGGTGTGGGTGGAAAATGGAGTTGTTGAGGGGGCTGAGGCAGGAGCAGGGATTGGATGGGGTGGGGATCTCCATCATGGAATGGCTGAAGTTGGAAGGGACCTTGGAGATCATCTCCAATGGCTGAAGTTGGGAGGGATCTTGGAGATCATCTCCAGTGTCTGAAGTTGGGAGGGACCTTGGAGATCATCTCCAATGGCTGAAGTTGGGAGGGATCTTGGAGATCATCTCCAGTGTCTGAAGTTGGGAGGGACCTTGGAGATCATCTCCAATGGCTGAAGTTGGGAGGGATCTTGGAGATCATCTCCAGTGGCTGAAGTTGGGAGGGAGCCTGGAGATCATCTCCAACCCCCCTGCCATGGGCAGGGACACCTCTCACCCAGACAAGGATGAGGGTCTCATCCAAGCTGGCCTTGAGCAGCTCCAGGGAGGGGGCAGCCACAGCTTCTCTGGGCAATCTGTTCCAGAGCCTCAGCACACTCAGACTGAAAAACTTCTTCAGATCCACCCTAAAAATAACCCCAATGTCTTCATCTCCCTCCAGAAAAAGAAAGACTACGAGATCGAGCTCTTCCGCTTCCTGGAGGTGAGTGACCTGGGGGTGTCTGGGCTGCTGGAGACCCCCCCACCATGGCCAGGGGCTGAGATGACTTAAATGGGGGCTGCACTGATGTCACCCACCTCTGCTCCCCCCAAAATGTGGCTGCTCCCAACCTTGGCTGCTCTGCAGAGATAGTCTGGTCCCTAATACCTGCCCAGTGTCTCCCAGTTGGGCACTGGGAGGTGGGCACGAGCCCCCCCAGGCTGGGAAGGGAAGTGGGGGGGTTGCCACAGGGAGTCTCTGGCTTCCTCCCCTGGGCTGGGATGTGTCCCCTCCCTGGGAGGATGTGACGTGGCTGTGCCTGTGGGAACAGGGGGGTGGGAAACCCAGGGGTGCACCCAGATTCAGTCACAGCCCCCACTGGGGACACAGAGCCAGGGAGGGGACAGCTGGGGACAGGGACACTGCCTGGGGACACCGCAGAGCCAGGTTGGTGATGCCTTGCTGGCTTTAGGGTCAGGACAACCAAGTGCCTCTAGTTCCCCAGGGTCCCCTGATGGCATCGAAGCCTTTTGTGAGCCTGGGGTCCCTCTGAGCTTGTCTCTCCTCCTCTGCCACCCAGAGCCTGCCCGAGGAGGAGCAGCAACGGGTACTGGGAGAGGAGAAGATGCTAGGCAGCAACAGGAAAGGGGCAACAAGTCCAGCATCCAAAAAATCCTCACCAGAGACTGGCAAGGTGAGAGCAGCATCCAGAGGGAGGTGGCAGAGCCGTGCCATGGGCTTGGTGACACCTCGGGGCGCTTCAGGGCTTTGCTCCTTGGTTTTTTCACCCCTTTTTTCCTGGGGTTGGAGGCTACCGTTGCGAGGTGGTCCCTCTGGGGCTTCTCCTCACCCCTAGCCCTGTGTCCCTCCCCAGGCCAGCTCGGAGAAGCCCAAACGACCCATTTCTGCCATGTTCATCTTCTCGGAGGAGAAGCGGAAGCAGCTGCAGGAGGAGCGGCCGGAGCTGTCAGAGAGCGAGCTGACCCGGCTGCTGGCCCGCATGTGGAATGACCTCTCTGAGAAGAAGAAGGTTGGCACCGACCTCCACTTTGCTCCTTCGAGGCTTGGAGCCACCCAATCCAGTGGGAGATATCCCTGCCTGTGGAAAGGGGTTGGAACTAAATGAGCTTTAAGGTCCCTTTCAACCCAAACCAGCCCTGTCAGTCTGGGATTCCTGTCTCCGGGCATCTCTGGCACTCTGGGGGACACTGCCTGTCCTTGTCCTGCTGCCAGGGGCTTCACTCACCCCCTGGGAACTGCGGTGGGAGGAGGGGACACTTGTCCCCAGGAGCATCACAGCTCCAGCAAGCCATCACCCAGCTCCTGGTGGCAGCACCCATGGGTCCCTCTCATGACCTGGTGGCTCAGAACCTAACAGCTTCAGAAACCTTAGAGGGTCCTCGAGCCTCAGGTGGAAGGTTTGATGGTTTTCCTGGTGGGGAAAACTTGAGGGTTGGACTTGAGGATCTCTTTCCAACCTGGATAATTCCATGATCCTACAGGAGGGGACACAATCCTGAGGTGTGGCTGTGCTGGGGTGGTGCCAGCACCACCATGGGGACAACTCCAGGGGAAGCTGCAGCATCTCAGGGTTGGGTGACCAAAGCTTTGGGGCTGGTGGCCCTGGGGGGGCCGTGCTGCCCCTTCATACCCCCCCCTGTGCCCCTCACCCCTCCTCAGGCCAAGTACAAAGCACGGGAGGCGGCGATGAAGGCGCAGTCGGAGAAGAAGCACGGATCAGATAAAGAGGAACGTGGGAAGCTGCCCGAATCCCCCAAAACAGCTGAGGAGATCTGGCAGCAGAGTGTCATCGGGGACTACCTGGCTCGTTTCAAGGTGAGGAGTGGGCTGGGAAAAGGAGCTGAAAGTGGGATCAGCAGTCCCACAGCAGGAGTTGTCTTCCACCTTCTCCTCTGCTTTCCTGCTGGAGATAAAGGGCAGAGGCGGGTGGACTCAAAGCAAAAGGGAAGGTGTGACCCTTGGTGGAGGTGACACCCCAGCACCTTGGGGACATCTGACGGGGATGTGTGCTTGCAGAACGACCGAGGGAAAGCTCTCAAGGCCATGGAGGCCACTTGGAATAACATGGAGAAGAAGGAGAAGCTGATGTGGATCAAGAAAGCAGCGGAGGATCAGAAGCGATACGAGGTGGGTGCTGCCCCTACCCACCCCTCCCCGTGTCCCCTCTCCCTGCTACTGTCCCTGTGTCCCCTGACCCTTCCTTTGCTTCCTCAGAGGGAGCTGAGCGAGATGCGGGCCCCTCCGTGCTCCACCAACTCTGCCAAGAAAATGAAATTCCAGGGAGAACCCAAGAAACCCCCCATGTGAGTCCCTGGGATGCAAACAGTCCGGTGTGGTGGTGTTGGGGTGGGTGTTGGGGAGAACCTGGGGGGGTGGGATGGTTTGTGGAGCCCTCAGCTCTCCCTTTCCCCTCTTGATCTGGTCCCTCCCCTGGCAGGAACGGGTACCAGAAGTTCTCCCAGGAGCTGCTGTCCAACGGGGAGCTGAACCACCTCCCTCTGAAGGAGAGGATGGTGGAGATCGGGAGCCGCTGGCAGCGCATCTCCCAGGGCCAGAAGGACCACTACAAGAAACTGGCAGAGGAGCAGCAGAAACAGTACAAGGTGCACCTCGACATCTGGCTCAAGGTGAGCACCCCCCCTGCTCACACCCACCCCCTGCTCACACCCCCCTGCTCACACCCCCCCCTGCTCACACCCCCCCCCGCTCACACCTCCCCTGCTCACCCACTCCCTGCTCACCCACTCCCTCCTCACACCCCCTGCTCACACCCCCCTCCTGCTCACACCCCCTCCTGCTCACACCCCCTCCTGCTCACACCCACCCCCTGCTCACAGCCCCCTCCTGCTCACACTCACCCCCTGCTCACCCCCCTTCTGCTCACTCCCCTTCTGCTCACCCCCCCCCTGCTCACACCCCCCCTGCTCACACCCCCCTGCTCACACCCACCCCTGCTCACACCCACCCCCTGCTCACACCCCCCCTGCTCACACCCCCCCTGCTCTCACCCACCCCCTGCTCACACCCCTCCTGCTCACCCACTCCCTGCTCACCCACTCCCTGCTCACACCCCCTTCTGCTCACACCCCCCTCCTGCTCACAACTCCCCGCTCACACCCCTCCTGCTCACACCCCTCCTGCTCAACCCCCCTGCTCACCCACTCCGTGCTCACACCCCCCTCCTGCTCACACCCCCCTGCTCACACCCCCCCTGCTCACACCCCCCCTGCTCACACCCCCCCCTGCTCACACCCCCCCTGCTCACACCCACCCCCTGCTCTCACACTCCCTGCTCACACCCACCCCCTGCTCTCACACCCCCTGCTCACACCCACCCCCTGCTCACCCACCCCCTGCTCACCCACCCCCTGCTCACCCCCCCTGCTCATACCCCCCTGCTCATACCCCCCTGCTCACACCCCTCCTGCTCACATCCCCCTGTTCACACCCCCCTGCTCACACCCCCCTGCTCACACCCCCCTGCTCACACCCCCCCTGCTCACACCCCCCTGCTCACACCCCCCTGCTCACACCCCCCCTGCTCACACCCCCCTGCTCACACCCACCCCCTGCTCACACCCCTCCTGCTCACACCCCTCCTGCTCACCCCCCTCCTGCTCACCCCCCTCCTGCTCACACCCCCTCCTGCTCACACCCCTCCTGCTCACCCCCCCCGCTCCCCCCCCCCTGCTCACACCCCCCTGCTCACACCCACCCCCTGCTCACCCCCCCTCTTGCTCACCCCCCCTGCTCACCCACTCCCTGCTCACACCCCCCTGCTCACACCCCCCCTGCTCACCCCTTCCTGCGCACACCCACCCCATGCTCACACCCCACTCCTGCTCACACCCCCCTTAAACAGCCTAAAAAAAATACACATGAAGCTTTGGGGTGGGGGGGGGCTTTTTCTGGAGGGTCTTTCCCTGCTCCGTGCCCCCCCCCCGACCATCTCCTGTGTGTCCCCCCCCTCCCCAGAGCCTCTCACCCCAGGAGCGAGCTGCCTACAAGGAACACACTTCCAACGTGAGTATCCATGGAAAAGGGGGACCAGGAATGGGGGGGGGAGGTTGGGCTGGGGGGGGTTGGGTGAGAAATGCTCCTCAGAGGGATTTGTGTTGTTCCCCCCCCCCCATAACTGGGGTTGGAAGGGGCTGAGCTGGTGCCCAGCAGCTTTTAACTGGTTTTTGGGGTTTTTTTTCCCTCCTTACAGAAACGTAAGAGCATAGGGAAGATCCGAGGCCCCAATCCTAAGATGAAGCCAACGATGCAGTCCAAGTCGGTGAGTTCCTTGGGGACAGGAGTGTCCCCACCTCGGGGGACACCCAGGGGGACACCCCCAGACCCTTGGTGCTTTCTGCCACCTCTGCCCCTTCCTCACCATGCTAAACCAACCTCCCCCCTGTTCCCCTCCATCCAAATCTCTCCTCAAAACCCAATGACTTTGCCCCCTTCCCGTCCTCTCAACCCCTCCCCATCTTGCTCTGGGGGCTTTTTTGGGGCTGTTTGTAAGAAAAATGGGGAAAGCCACATCCCCTATTACCCCCCCCCTCTAAGACCCCCCCTTCTCCAAGCAGTGTGGGGTAGGAGCCAGCTGGTTCCTTGGGGTGGCTGGAGGAACCCAAAGGCCATGGAGGGGAACCCTAAGGCCATGGTGGTCTCCAACCCCCCCCTTGTACCCCCCCCCAGGAGTCAGAGGACGACGATGAGGAGGAAGAGGAGGAGGAGGACGATGATGAAGATGAGGATGATGACGATGACAACGGGGACTCTTCAGAGGAGGGGGGGGACTCCTCAGAGTCCAGCAGTGAGGAGGAGAGCGAGGATGGGGATGAGGTGAGGGGGGGACCCTCTGCCCCTCAGAGCATCACTGGGGGGGGGGACACGGAGGGAGTTACTCCCTCCTGGGGAGTGCAGTGATGGGGGGGGGAGCAGCCATGAGGGGGCAGCCATGGGGGTTGCAGTTATGGAGGGCGTGCAGTTATGGGGGGGGAACAGTGATGGGGGGGGGGGAGCAGTGTTGGGGGGGGGAGCAATTATGGGGGGGGTGCAGTTAGGGGGTGCACTGATGGGGGGGAGCAGTGATAGGGGGGAGCAGTGATGGGGGGGTGTAGTTATGGGGGGGTGCTGTTATGGGGGGGTGTAGTTATGGGGGTTGCAGTTATAGTGGGGGTGCAGTTATGGGGGGGGGAGCAGCTATGAAGGGGCAGCCATGGGGGGGGGGGGAGCAGCCATGGGGGTTGCAGTTATGGGGGGGGAGCAGTGATGGGGGGGTGCTGTTATGGGGGGGTCTAGTTATGGGGGGGTGCAGTTATGGGGGGGGAGCAGTTATGGGGGGGGAGCGGTTATGGGGGGGGTGCAGTGATGGGGGGGTGCTGTTATGGGGGGGTGTAGTTATGGGGGATGCAGTTATGGGGGGGAGTAGTGATGGGGGGTGCAGTTATGGGGGGGGGGAGCAGCCATGGGGGGGGTTGCAGTTATGGGGGGGAGCAGTTATGGGGGGGTGCTGTTATGGGGGGGGTGCTGTTATGGGGGGGGTGCAATTATGGGGTGGGGGAGCAGCCATGGGGGGGCCTTTTTCTTCTTTCCCATCCCTTCATTTTAGAAAGGGGGGGAAACTGAGGCACGAGGCAGCTTGGGGGGGGGGGCCTGACCTTGGGTGGTAGAGTTGAGGTCAGGGTAGGACTGGCCCCCCCCCCCATACCCCCCCTAATCCCCCCCCCCATTCCCAACCTGAGCCCTTTGCAGACTCACCCCATGTCCCCCATTTGGGGGGGGGGGCACAGCAGTTGTTGGGGTGTTGGGAGCCAAGGTTTGCTGCTGACCCCCCCCCCATTTCCATTTTCTCTTCCCCCCCCCCTCAGAACGACGAGGATGATGAGGATGAGGATGATGAGGATGAAGATGACAACGACTCAGAGGGCAGCAGCTCCTCCTCCTCCTCCTCGGGCGACTCCTCCGACTCCGACTCCAACTGAGCCCCCCCCACCTCAGTAACTCCCTCGCCATTTCTCCGGTTTTGGCCCCAAATTTACGCCCCCCCCCCCCCCCTTTCTCTCCTTCCCCCCCCCCAATTTAAAACTTCTCCTCAACACCCCCCCCAAAAACAGAGCCCCCAACCCGGCGAGCAGGGGCTGGGGGGGCCCCCTCTGCTTGGGGAGGGGGGGGGAGATGGGGGGCTGCTCCCCCCCTGGGCTGGGGGGAGAAAAAGGGGGGAGAAAAGGGGGTGCACCCCCCCCTAAATGCCTCCCACCCCCCTTTATGAAGGGGAGGGAACATTTTCTGCTTGGTTTTGGTTTTTTTCTTGAAGATTTCATTATTTTTGGGGGGGGGGTCTCTCCTTATCCCCCCCCCCCTTTTTCCCCCCGCTCTGAACTTTCTAGAAAACAGAAAAAACCCAACAAAAAAAACACCCCCCCCCCAAACCCCCCCTTTTTTTTTTTTTTTTTATTAAAACACCCCCCCCAAAAGGATTAAAAAAACAAAACCAAACAACCCCCCCCCCCCTCCTCCTCACGGACCCCCCCCCCCACCAGCCCACCCCAGCCTGGGGGGGTGAAGCATGAGCCGAGTTGCTCAGGACTCAGCTGTTGGGACAGTGTTTAACCCCCCCCTTTTACTCCATTTTTCTCTGCACCCCCCTTTTGGCGTTTTGGGGGGGGGGGGTGTGATCTCTGTGTGTCTGTGTGTCCCCCCCCCCCGAAGAAAAAAACCCAACGAAACCCCTTGTACAGTCTGGAAGCTGCAGCAGGAGCCCCCCCAGGACCCACCCACGGCACTTGGGACCCCCACCCATGGATGGGACACCCCAATTTCTTGTTGTTGTTTGGTTTTTTTTTTTTTGGGGGGGGGTTTGGTGCAAGGGGGGGGTGTGGACATTTTGGGGGGGGGGGTGTATGAGTGAGTGTGTGTGTGTGTGTGTGTTGGGGGGGTACATTTGGGGGTGTCCCCCCCTCCTCTTCCAACCCCACCTTGGGGGGTCCTGGCTGCTCAGTATGACCAAGGAGGATGGGGAGGGGGGGGGAGTTTTGGAGTTGGGGGGGGGCACATGGTGTGTGGGGGGGGGGGCCACCCCTGGGTGTTGTCAGTGGTTGTTGTGCTGTTGTATTTTATTTGATTTTTTTGTTCTTTTTTTTTTGGTTTTTTGAGGTTTTTTTTTTTCCTTTTTTTAAAAAAAGAAAGAGTCAACTTTTTTTTTTTTTTTCTTCCCCCCCCCCCAATCATTTCCCCCCCCCCTCCCTTATTTCCCCCCTTATTTCCCCCCCCCCTCCCCTATTTCCCCCTCTCTACTGAACCTGCTCCTCTCCCTTCACCCCAACCCCACTCAAGGGGGGGGTTACCAGCACTCCCCTCCCCCTATTTACCCCAATTTGCCCCCCCCCAGGGAAGGGGGGGGTTTGCCCGACCCCCCCCCAGCCACATTGTAAATATTAGTGCCGTTTGGGTTTATTTAGGGGGGGGGGGGACTGCAAACAAACACCCCCCCCCCTCCTTTTCCCTGGGTGGGAGATGGGGCCATGGGGATGGGGGGGGGTGCACAAGGGGGGTGGGAGGGGGGGCAAAACCTCTGTGGACCCCCCCCCCAATTTATTTTTTAAGCAAACAGAAGCACCAGCAATCCCACAGCACCTCCCTGCAGGGTTCCTGTGTGTCCCCCCCCCCAAAAAGAAACACCCCAAAACCCTCCTGGTGCAATGGGGTCACCTCCCCCAGACCCCATTAGAGGGGGGGGGGCACAAGGTTTGGCCCTCTTGGTGTCCCCCCCCTCCTCTTCCATCCTGTCCCTGGGTTGGGGGACAGGATTTTTGGGGGGGGGGGGGGTTCACAAGGTGCCCCCCCCCTCTACCAAGTTGGGGGGGGGCTTTTTTTGGGTTTAATTTAGCCATTTCCCTCTAAGTTTCAATGAGGGGGGGGGCTGTGAGTGTGTGCCCCCCCCTCGCTGCTTTCAGCATCCCCAAACCCCCCCCTAAAAAAAAACCCCCACCCCCAGCAACCTCCCCATAGAGGGGGGGCTCAAAATTGGGCTGAAAAACCCCCATTTTGGGACAAAATTGGGGGGGGGGGAAACCTGGGTGCCCCCCGCATGGACAATCCCCCCGTGTCCCCCCCCCCACGGGACCCCACGGAACGAGTCTGGGGTGCCCCCCCCACACCTCAAAGGGTCCCTTTGTGCCCCCCCCCCCCCTCCCCCTTCAGCTCCTTTGGGAATTTTCCTTTCGTTTTCTTCCCGATTTTTAATTCTCTGCCCCCCCCCCCCCGAAATGTTTCGGGGCCCCCCCCGATCCCCGAAGGGGAACCCGAACCTTTGTCTGCTGAATGGACCCGGAGCCGCCGTGGTGTGGGGGAGGTGGTTTTAGTAGGGAAAAAAAAAAAAGGAAAAAAAAGGGGAAAATGGGAAAAAAAGGAGAGAAAAAAAGGAGGAAAAAAAAAGAAAAAAATGGGAAAAAAAAAAAGGAGAAAAGAGGAAAAAAAGAGGAAAAAAGGGAAAAAAGGAAAAAAAGAAAAAAAGAAAAAAAGAGAAAAAAAGGAAAAAATGAGAAAAAAGATAAAAAAGGAGAAAAAAAGGAGAAAAAACGGGA